>NW_024746081.1:65000-165233 GCF_018991925.1 Homarus americanus
CCATCCTACCACCCACCCATCCTACCACCTCACCCAACCTACCATCCCACCACCTCACCATCCTACCACCCCTCCATCCTGCTACCACCATCCTACACCCCACTATCCTACCAACTCACCATCCTACCACCCCACCATCCTGCCACCTCACCAACCTACCATCCCACCACCTCACAATCCTCACCACCCCTACTCCCCACACCATCCTCACCACCCTATCCTCCCAACTCACCATCCCACCACCCCACTCCTCCCACCCCCACCATCCTGCCACCTCCTTAATCACCATCCTGCCACCCCACCATCCTCACCACCTCGACCTACCGTCCTGCCCCACCATCCTGCACCCCTACCATCCTACTACCCACCATCTCTCACCCCACTATCCTGCCAACTCACCATCCTACCACCCCACCATCCCTGCCACCTCTCCTGCCATCCTACTCCACCATTCTACCACCTCACTACCACCTCACCACCCTACCAACTCACCATCCTACCACCTCACCATCCTGCCACCCCACCATCCTACCACCTCACCCACCCTACCATCCTACCACCTATCCTGCCACCCCACCATCCTACCCACCCCTCCATCCTACCACCCACCATCCTACCACCCCACCATCCTCTACCTCCACCATCCTACCCCCACCATCCTACCACCCCACCATCCTACCACCCGCCCATCCTACCACCCACCATCCTGCCACCCACCATCCCAACTCACCATCCTACCACCCCACCATCCTACCTCCACCATCCTACACCCACCATTCTGCCACCTCCACCACCCTACCACCTCCCCACCCTGCCAACTCACCATCCTACCTCACCATCCTACCACCCACCATCCTGCCACCTCACCCCCTACCGTCCTGCCCTACACCATCCTGCCACCCCACCATCCTGCCACCCACCATCTCTGCCCACCATCCTGCCACCCCACCATCCTGCACCCCACCATCCTGCCACCTCTCCATCCTGCTACCCCACCATCCTACCACCTCCACCATCCTGCCCACCGTCCTATACCCCACCATCCCTCTACCCACCATCCTACCACCCCACCATCCTACCACCCACCATCCTACCACCCACCATCCTGCACCCACCATCCTGCCACCTCACCATCCTACCACCCACCATCCTGCTCCACCTCACCATCCTGCTGCCCCACCATCCTGCCACCCACCATCCTGCCACCTCTTCCATCCTACCACCCCACCATCCTACCACCTCACCACCCTACCATCCCACCACCCTACCATCCTCACCCACCATCCCTCTGCCCACCATCCCTACCACCCACCCATCCTACCACCCACCATCTGCCACCCACCGTCCTACCACCTCACCAATCTCTACCCACCATCCCCTCTTACTGCCATCCTACCCCCACCATCCTCACCACCCCCACCATCCTGCCACCCCACCATCCTACCACCCACCATCCTACCACCCACCATCCTGCCACCCACCATCCTACTACCCCACCATCCCTACCACCCCACCATCCTACCACCCGCATCCTACCACCTCACCATCCTACCCATATCCTCTACACCCACCATCCCTACCACCTCACCATCCTACCACCCACCATTCTACCACCTCACCACCTACCACCTCACCACCCTACCAACTCACCATCCTACCACCCCTCCATCCTACCACCCCCCACCATCCTACCACCCACCATCCTGCCACCCACCATCTACCACCCCACCATCCTACCACCCACCATCCTCTCCCCACCATCCTGCCCCACCATCCCTACCACCTCACCATCCTCACTACCCCACCATCCTACCACCTCACCATCCTCACCACCCACCATCCCTGCCCCACCATCCTGCCACCTCACCCATCCTACCACCCCACCATCCTGCCACCTCCACCCACCCTACCATCCTGCACCCTACCATCCTACCACCCCACCATCCTACCCACCCCACCATCCCTACCACCCACCATCCTACCACCCCACCATCCTCCACCCCATCCTACCACCTCACCATCCTACCACCCACCATCCTACCACCCCACCATCCTACCACCCCACCATCCTACCACCTCACCATCCTACCACCTCACCACCCCACCACCCTACCATCCTACCACCCCACCATTCTACCATCCCACCATCCTACCACTCCACCATCCTACCACCTCACCATCCTATCACTCCACCATCCTAGTAACCCTAGCCCACGACACACACACACACACACACACCCTCTCTCACTAGGGGGCACGGCTAGCTCACACAGGCTATTCATAGTGCTATTTATGTCCTATTTCTACGTAAAGTACAAACAGTAGCTTTTCCTGAGTCTTTGTATTTTTTTGGTTTTGTTTTACTATTTTAAGTATCTTTTTTCCTGGTTGTACAGAGTAGCTTTTTCCTTTCTATAATATATTTTTCTTTAGTTTACTGATTATCTTCTTTCCTGGCTGTAGTATCTTTCCCTGACAACAGTATCTTTCCCTGACAACAGTATCTTTCCCTGACAACAGTATCTTTCCCTGACGACAGTACCCTTGATTTACTAAACTGTTTGAGCAATGTTTTCCGGGTATTTACAGTAAGTTTCCTTCTGGTAGAAAAAAAAAATACTGTAAACACATTATTTTGGACCTTTCTAATAAACACATTACTTCTAATTATTTACCCTCAACTCCATCTTACATCTGGCAATTTGTTTTGTCGTTTTGTTTACGATTCTTTGTTTATGCCCCCACGACCTTACGAAACTGCTGTGTACCTTTAAAAACCAGACATAAACCCACACTAATATTTATATAATTCATCACAAGCATTGATATTATACGAGTCATCATCATCACCATCATCATCAATCATCAATCATCATCACTATGAATAATCTTAAATATGTATCCTAACATCATATACGGCATTATTTATTGCTTCTATCATCATATCTATCTTCATTAACTTTATCTTAGACTTTCTAAGAAATAAATAAATAAATAAAAAATAAATGAAAACGTGTAAAAAAAATATATAATTTATTTTAAACAAGTTTTCTGTACTGAAGCGGCAAAGGAAATCCACCAAGGCGAAAAACTTATAACACTCATTAATTTGCATACCGCTATTACTACTACTAGACACACATACTATATATATACACACACACTTGTCCATAGCAACCACACGCCGCTGGTCTGAGTCAACCCCTCCACATGCGTGTCGCCTCAGTGCCCGGTCGTCAGCTGGTGGCAATAACTAGTGGGATATCAAATACATAAGTCAGCTCAGTGTGCCAAGGCCGTAAAGCCATGTTGAGAGTTGCTATATGACTAAACCAAGCACAGGTGGTGTCCGCCCAGGGGGGTAGCGACGGAGGCCCTTAGCAACAAAAGAATGATTGAGTGAGTGAGTGAGGACGGAAGTGAGTGTGAGCGAAATGCGTATGTTTATATAGCTGTGTGTGTGTGTGTGTGTGTGTGTGTGTGTGGACAGAAGGCAAGCTACGCATCAATTACTGGGATTCGAAACCTAGGTCAACAATGGTTAAGAGTGTAGCAGCGTCACACAACCACTTCAGTAAGCCAGCCTCGTCCACCCAGGGAAAAAACACGTAAAAAAAATCTCAACTAGCATCGAGTAGGTTAACAAGCCACACACACACACACACACACACACACACACACACACTAAGGGGCTCACCGACCTTCTCTATTCACACATCAATTAAGGCTTCTACCACACCAGCTTAAGACCCGTCACCACAGTTTAAGACTCTTCATCACCATCAGCTTACGACCCGTCACCATAGTCACTCATCACCACAGCTTGAAACTCGTCACCACACTCATCACCTCAGCTTCTGCATTAAGAGATATGTTGGTGCTCTCTCTCTCTCTCTCTCTCTCACCAACGAACACTCACACCCACCACCATCCCCCACCTACCATCATCGTTCTTCCTACCTACCACTAACCCCCATCTACCACCATCACCCACCTAACACCATTCTACTCCTTACCTATTACCATCTCCCACCTATCTACCACCATCTCCCACCCACCACCCTCTCCCACCCACCACCCTCTCCCACCTACCACCCTCTCCCACCTACCACATTTACATACCATTAGTATTAAGACACATGGAGCCTCCCATACTGAACGTGAGGTGAAAGAGACGCTAAGTCACCTCGGTATATAGACCATTTTTCTAGTTCACTGTTAGAACATCAAAACTCATCGACTGGCGTTTGTTTTGTGGAGGCTTGAGGAGTCTTGACCGTGAGCCTACCTAACACTCCGCCGCAGTAAGAGCATGTCATTGTCCCGCTACGAGGGTTATGAGGGGGGAGGTAAGAAGTGGAGTAAAAGAAGGTGGGGAGAAGAATATGGGAGGACACGGAGTTAACAGAGTAGGAATACAGATATATCCACGACCTGTCTTCCTCGACCTGCTCTCCATGATCTGTCTTCCTCGACCTGCTCTCCACGATCTGTCTTCCTCGACCTGCTCTCCACGATCTGTCTTCCTCGACCTGCCCTCTACGATCTGTCCTCCTCGACCTGCCCTCTACGACCTGTCCTCCACAACCTGTCCTCCTCGACCCGTCCTCCACGACCTACCTTCACGAATTGTCCTCCTCGACCTGCCCTCCACGACCTATCTCCTCGACCTGACCCCACAACCTCACAAGGAGAAAACACAAGGTCAGTGGACGACATGCCCTCCACGACCGACGGGTCCACCCGAGTCTACCGAAGAGCCTCACAAACCATATAATCTCAGCCTGTTAAGGACACATTCCTTATGAGGATCGACGACCAACATCCTCACACATTCCTACATTATACCCTTTTTTATCTCACCCCCCCTCCCCCCCCCCCTCTCTCCCTCGGTCTCAAATAGAGGTAACACAGTTCCTATTGTCCGTAGTCTCAACCTTTCCAGGACGATGTTTTTTGTTCTACCTATAAGTAAGGGTGTGAGAACCACTCCTGCTGAAGAAGATCCTTTGTGTAATCCCGACACTACCTTATTTGTGCGGTAACTTGAGTAGAGTAGTTAGATTCGTTCTAACGACTCCGGTTAAGTAAAAAAAAAATAACGTATGAATTTTTTGAAAATCTGAGTCCAGACATATCGATAGACAAAGCCCTAAGGAGAGATATTAAGGACACGGGCAGTCTGGAAGGTGGAGGAGGAGGAGGGGCGCCGTTGAAGGCCAGGGTTCACATTCTTTAAGGTTCATACGTTAATTCCCCGTCTACCTCCACCCCTAACTGGAGATGACAGAACGCATATAGCCGGCTCACAAGAGGTACAGTATGGCGGGTCACAATAACAGCCAGACATTCCTGTGATCAGAGACATCTTTCTGTCTGTAGTATTACTATAGAAAAATAATGGACGAGTATTATGAAAACCTGGAGCCAGGATGACAGTGTAAGTCTGATATAACACTGTAGAGCATCAGGATCACTACTTGGTCCCACCACCCATCCGGAGACCTTGTGAGTGTTGTTATTGTTGTTGCTGTGGTGGTGGTGCGTCACCCCCGAGGAGCCTCGCCCAGGGTCCTCACCTTTCCCTTAATTGAAGATGTGACAACGCACCCAACTGATTCACTACAGCTACTAAATAAGTTAATGCCTACTTGTGTTTCCAAGTTATAGTCTACTCAGATTGTACCGCAAATACTGTAGATGTGTCCCCTTGTCTACACCGTGAAAGATATATGACCTTGTTTGCCCAAAGTAAGAGAGAAAATGAAGATAGTGTTTGGAGGCGGCGAGTGTGGGTGTTGGCATGACCCCTGGTGGCGGTGATGGGTGGGGACGCCCCTAGGGCGGCGGCGGCCACCCTAAGTGAAGGACTGGGAGGGTCCTCGCGTCTCTCACCCGTGGCCTTGAGGTGCTAAACTGCATTTTTCTGAGAGTTTACCGGCGCGGACACTCATCATCGCCCGCCGTTTAAAAAGTCTCGCCCCGGAATGGCCATAATCACCGGTGGCCAGACAAGAGGTCGTGCAGAGTCGTGGGAAGGTGGGTGTGTGGCCGCCCCGGGCCACCTCCCACGCAGCCCTGCCATCATCATCCTCTTTGTTGAATAAGGCATAACCACCCTTACCCCCCCCAATATACACAAAAACACACTATGAACCAAACCATGGTAGTTCATAAAAACAGGTAACGTCAATGGCACGGAGCCGGCCTGGTCTGCCCTGCCCTGGCCTGCACAAGCACATCTCAACAGCCAATGACAGCCCAGCATACACACTCTTCTTTAATAGCTCAGGGACAACGGATTCCTGCAACTCAGCACACCACAAAATAAAATCACGTGGTCTGTTACTATGCCGGATATTACGCTTACTCCTCTCCTCGGACCAATGAAAACGACCTTCCAGCGCCCGTCTGGCCAATCACGTGTCCCGGTGCATCCACGGCCAACCAATTAGCACCCGAAGCTCTTTCCCGCCAAAACCTGTTGGTATGTGAGAAAGTGTCGACAACCTTACCAAGGCTGCCGTACCCTCAGTCTATTTACCCCAGCTCTAGCATCCAACATCACCATCTGCCCTTTTTGTTCATAAAGAAAAACGCGCTGCAGCAGCCTGGTCTTGAACGAATCATTATGAATGTGAACGGAAAGAAGCGATTGCTTCCCAGGACGCAAGGTGTTCATGTGTGTGGTTTCGCATTCATGTACAACCTGTTTTGCCAGAATCTGTAGTAAAACTATACACCCTCGCTTGGTGATGTACAACCAACACGTACAATATCACTCGTTAAGTAACTTCAACAGAAGAGAGAAACATCCCCGTTAACAGACGAGTTAACGGTATATTAGCAAGCGCTAAATTCAAGGACTGAACTTTGCGACCATTGGCAGAGGCGGCACACGAATAAGCCAATGGGGACAAGGCCTTTTGTTACCAACGGCGGCTGGGCCAGTGTGTGTACGTACTCGGCTTGCCTGGCGCTATTTATAGTGAATGAGGAATGTGTCCAGCCTTCCCTTGGGGACGAGGGAGGAAGAGGGGAGGGGAGGGGAGGGGAGTAACCTGGTAACTAGTGGCAACAACAGGAGGGTGAGGGCCTCCCACGCTGGCCAGATGATACCGGTGTTATTGTTAAGCTGTGTCGCATCTCACCTCCGGATTTACCTTCGTAATAAGAAGTTAATGGAATAAGTAATTGAAAATTATAGGATTTTGATCAGTTTCAGATATAGAAAGAGCAGGAAGTTTAGTTATGTTAGATAATAAAGTCTCGTTCATGTAGACAATGTCTTCCAAGACACCGATTGATAATGTATCACTAACAATAATAAAAGCAACAACAACAACAATAAACATGTGCTGTGAACCGGATACCCAGACGCGTTAATTTACCGCCAAGTGCTTACAGAACCAACTTAACCTCACTTAACAATCATATAATATACCAAGTTCGGCTAAGTTAATTTACGTCGGTTTCATCTTTTTTCGGTCTTTTTTTTAACGTCACAGATAAATGTGTCTGTAAAAATGTCACACACACACACACACATAATATATATATATATATATATATATATATATATATATATATATATATATATATATATATATATATATATATATATATATATATATATATATATATATATATATATATATATATATATAATGACAAATTCCTGACTAATAACTGTAGCAGTTATAAAAAAAATATATAACCTGGGAGGACTCTACGACCCAAGAAGGAGGACCAAGGCTTTAGGCTATTCTGGAGTGGCTTAGCCTATTGTAAAGTGGCTTAGTCTATTGCGGAGTGGTTCAGGTTACTGTAGAGTGGTTTAGGCTACTGTAGAGTAACTCAGGTTACTGTAGAGTGGCTTAGGTTACTGTAGAGTGACTCAGGTTACTGTAGAGTGGCTTAGGTTACTGTACTGTGGAGTGGCTTAGGTTACTGTAGTAAGCTAATTTACTTTAAAATAAGCGAAAGCATCTTGGAGTAGCATAAACCAGTGTTTCCTGTCACCGCCATACAACACGTGTATCGTCGACTTTCATATAAGAAACACACAAAGTCAAAGTCGAGAGGCTGTGAACGGCTTTAGCTCAAGATGCCATCGCCTGCAAAGTCAGGAGGTGTGTTAAGCAGCCAGATAATGCGTCATAAGTATTGCGTTAGGCGTTCGAAGCCTCTTAAAACCAGTTAGCCTTGGGGACCTAGTACTGTGTGTGTGTGTGTGTGTGTGTAATGCCTCAGTTAGTCAATACTACTAGTATAATCCTGTCTGGGCGCAAATGTTGATATTCTCTCTCTTTCTCACACAAACATAGACATATTCAGATGCTGATGCTCGCTTTATAAACACACACACACACACACACACACACACACACACACACACACACACACACACACACACACACACACACACACACACACACACACACACACACACACACACACACACACCTATTCCTGCTATGGTAGAGGGCGGCCGGTCAGGATATATAGTACAGTAATCCACAGATTCTCAACACTCAGGAACTAGCGGGTTACCCCACCTCCCCTGGCAGGATGCTGTTGGTACACCCAGGGTTATCTCACCGTGTCAAGAACGTCCAGTACCGCACAGTGCTCACTAATCGCTGAGTGCACAGTGGTTAATGTACAACGAGGCACACAATCCTCCTATCCAGCCGGGAATCGAACCCGTAACCATTTATTCGCAAAACGAATGGTCTACAAATTATTTTATTGATACATTACAAAAAGAAAGTCCCACAAGAACCGTCGGCCTTCACACAGGTGGACGTATTTGAGGAAGTGATGGTTGGTGGCGGAAGTACACCTGCCAAGGCGCAGAACAGGAAGACCGGTTGTTCATCTGCCTTGGAGACAAACCCACCAGCGTGCAGAATATTAATAAAAACTAAGACACATAAGGGGTGAGGCGGACAAGTGGATACAGCACTCGCCTCCTGGTTTCATCTCGGGGTCCTCCCACGCCATGCAGTCGTAGAGTACCTAACCAAACCTAACTTCACGGGTGGGGGAAATTAAGGCGGTCGAGTGCATAGCAGATCACGCTGACTGTTTCCTTGCTTACTGAAAGCTTAGAAGACAAAGATTGGAGTGTGTTAATTCTCCCTTCAATGTAAATCACGACTTATAAGCAATACTAAAAAACAAACGTGAATGCAGCCAACAAGACGACTAACTCACTCACTTCCTGGCCATCAAATAACAAAACACAAATTCTACAAACACAGATCACTCACGGCCTCTCAGGTGACGCCCCAGACCAGCACAGCAAGTGTGTTTTGCGTCATTGTTCACCATGGCCAGCACAATCTAGATCCCCCCCCCCCCCTTCAATTGGCGCCAGGGAGACCACACACCACCTGATTATTATGGTCGTCACACAGGTGTGGAGGGGGGGGGGGGGCAGGGAGGAGAACTACCCCTTCTCCCTGTGTCTCCATCTTTCTCGGCGTGTCACTGACCCTCATAACACGGCAGGGAGGCTGTTGTTGTTGTGTATAATGATGAGTATGATGCCTTTACTATAGCTATCATTACTGCAACTGTCACACCTATTGTTGATTACTACTACTACTACTACTACTACAAAACAAACAAACTACTACTACTACAACCAACCACCTCTTATGGTAACTGTTACACCTGGTCGTCTCATTTATAACGGTAAAACAGGTTGGCGTTATTACTAGTGTCAGTATGCTTGTTATTGTTGTTGCTGTTGTTGTCAATTTGGGGGGGGGTGATGGTGCTTGGGTTATAGTTGAATTGAAACAGTTTATTTAGCCAGAAAAACACAGATACAGAGTAGATAATAATAACAATATTAACATGGCTGAGCCAGTTGAGAACCTGAGCTCTCTTTTAGGCACCTGATATATACTATACATTTATCTCAAGGAAGTATTATGTAACATTTAGTATCATCTGGAACAGTACAATAGCATGGTGGTATTAAGAACATCTCATGATGTTACCACAGTTATCACTTCAATATTTATTGTATTTATTTATTATTTTGTATTTATTTATTTTTATTAATAAAAGTATATGCATAAATTACAGTGGAATTGAAAAACATAAGTATAATGGGTTGTACAGTATTAAGGTTGAGCAAAAGGACAGATCTGTTAGGATTATGTCTAGTTGGCAAATATATTTATTGCAATGGTAATTTCATGTCTATTTACATGATAGTTTCCGACAAAACGGTTTTGATAGTACAACAAAAGCAGGTACTGTAAATATAGTAGGTAATACAAGAAATATTAATACGTAGACAATAGATATTTTTTAAGAGATGATTTAAAGGGAGGGAGCGTAGTCTTTGCTCGGATGGGTTGGGGGTAAGATATTTCACACCTTCAAAGGTCTGGGACTGAGAGGAGCGCATGGGGGGTGGTCTTAATAGCTCTGGGTGCCTTAAGTTGTATCTCTGATTATTCCGGAACTGGAAATAATTTTTGTCAAGCAAGTGATTGATAGATTTGTAAACAAAGAGGGCACAGCAGTAGGTGTTAATGTCTTCGAATTTTAACATTTTCAATTTAGCAAATTTTTCGTTTGTGTGATCTGTTTTTTTTTTCAAGTAGGTCATTGTCCGTACAACTCTCTTTTGTGCAGTAACCAGGGATTGTGTTTTTGAAGAGCCAGAGGCCCCCCCCCCCATAGTGTGTATGACAGTGTATCAGGTGTTGGTAAACAAGATCATGATAGATTTCTTTCATTGCTGTGAGAGTGAGTGACTGTCGAGTGTGATACATGATCGCACCGTTTATTGACTTTACTGTGAATGGCTTGTATGTGGTTTCTCCAGTTAAGTTTCTCATCAACATTAACTCCGGAATTTAGTATTTTGTTCGAGTTTGAGGACTGTATTACCAAAGTACAGAGGGGTCTAAAGTTATCTGACGGTGAAAGATCGTGTAGTGGGTTTTCTCAAGGTTTAAGGTCAGTTTATTACGTATTACCCAGGTCCCGACTTCAGTCAATTCAGTGTTCATAGTTCTCATCAAGGAATGGAGGTCTGAGTTGTTGGCATAGGATTACTATCGTCTGCAAATAAGTTGCATTTTATGAGTGTGCTGGCGTGGACTATGTCGTTTATGTACAACAAAACAGTACTGGACCGAGAATGGAACCTGGGGGACGCCATACAAGATTGGAGGAGTCAGATTGGTGATTATTATAGCAGACATACTGCATCCTGTTGGACAGATATGAGGTAAACCAATTGTGGGACAGGCTCCTAACGCCGTAATGTTCAAGCTTTGAAAGGAGGATGGTATGGTCGACAGTATCGAAGGCTTTAGAGAGGTCCAAGAATATACCGACTGTAAACTGACTGTCATCAAAGGAATTTAAGATGTCATTAGTAAAGGATAGCAGAGCACTCTCAGTCGACCTTCTAGCTCTAAATCCAAACTGGGAGTCTGTAAAGATGTTATTGGCATTGCAGAAGGAGTAGTGTAATGTGCTTGGCGCGTGTGTCTTTTGTTGTGGTAGTGACCAAGGCGTAAGAACACATCAGAATGTTTCCAAGTGTATAAAACATTTGAGAACATTTTAAGTCTGGTGGAAAAAATCGCAAAAATCAAATCAGAAATGTAAAAAATCTAATCTAAACTTGTCCTTCCTTCCTATCTCCTTCCCTTCCTTCCTCCTCTTTTTTTTTTATTTTCCTCCTCCTTCCCTCCTCCTATTCCTTCCCATGTTACATCTACCTATTCCAGTATTTTTTCTTTTACAATGAAGTTCACTAATTGCAACAGGTGGCTTAAGTATTGTTGTCATACCTTTATTTTGTTCATTATAAAACACCTGTGATACTTAGTGTTACTTTCACACCTCAAGTTCGTCATGCATAGTAACAACTTTACCTGAGTCTATTCAACCCAGCTATCGCCTTTACTGATTCCAAGGATGGATTTTTTTTTCAGGTGCAAGGAGTTTTTTTTTCCTCCAAGAGAGAAACTATAAATTATTTTTATTATTTTGCCGACACGTGGAATCCCCTCCCAGCGTTCCTGTTATTATTGCTGTTGTTGTCTTCTTAATGTTGGTTCATTATGCTGCGTTGATGAGGTGTCTATGTGTCTCCTGCATGATGACAGACTGACTGACTGATTAACTGACTGACTGGCTGACTGACTATTTCGCGTTCTCAAATGGCCAAATTATTATACATGAAGGGTCGAATCAGACTCACAGAACCAAGTTATTGTACTCAATATAACCCAAGTTATCATACTCACGAGCTTAAGTTATCATATTTACGGATCTAAGCTATCGTACTCAAAATGGCCACGGTGTCGTGCTCACAGAATCCAATTATTGTACTCAAGGTGGCCAAAGCTAGAGAGTACAGTAAGATCAATAGAGTACAAGTGGTGACGGGAGACATCAACGCCCTGCAAACAATTATCAAGGTAAGGCCGGGGTAGACTCGCTGCGTCAGGTGTCATAACGCTGAATAAAACGACACATACACGACTGAACCCCACAATTGCCCTGACCTGGAAAAGATAGGTATTCTTTATCTTCTCTTCATATAACCTAACCTAACCTAGCCTAACTTAACTTTACCTTCATATAAGTTAACAATACTGTACCTAATTTAAACTAATCTGTTCATCATTTAAATTAACCTAACCTAACCTGTTCTTCATCTAACTTAACCTTCCCTTCATTTAAGTTAACCTAATCTGACTGACTATGAACCGAACCCAAACGTAATCAACTCTTAAAAGCTATGTTCACATAAGCTGGCCAACTGTTACACACACACACACACACACACACACACACACACACACACACACACACACACACACACACACACTGGGCAGACAATGAAACCTCGAGACAGAGAGAGATATATCGTGTGCCTGGTAACACTGTAAAACACACAGCCACGCTATGTTAGGTTAGGTTAAGTTAGTTTGGTTGACCTATTAATCTTCCTTTTCATTATATAACACCATCAAAAGTATGGTATCCTTGTGTGTTTTTCATATATATTAGTAGTGTGTATAAAAAACAACAACAACAACAAACAACAACAGTAATAATAATAATAATAAAATAATAATAAAAATAATAATAATAATAATATTAATAATAATAATAATAATAATGTTTCCTATTTTATCACCATATATTTTTGTTATGGTCTTATCTTACGTAATCACCCGATATACAGTATTCTCTGACGCATATAGCACCTTCACTCTGTGTGTGTGTGTGTGTGTGTGTGTGTGTGTGTGTGTGTGTGTGTGTGTGTGTGTGTGTGTGTGAAACAAAGAGACTCACAGCTATTCGTCCATGGCAGGAATAAAAACACTTGATCTCAGTCAAAACTTTCACATCTAAGAAAATACTTGCCCGAGCCAACCCTCATCTCGTATGACCATTTACGATGCTGGAGAAGGAATCCCGACAGAGCAAACAGACCGACAGACCGACCGACAGTCTAATGCCCAGACGGGTCCTCATTAACATGCTGTTTGTGTGTGAACCCTGACGGCTGCGCGGGGCTATTGGCGTTATGCAGACAGGGTATTATGGTACACCTGCGGTCTCACTAACCCAGCAGGGAGCTCCACGAAGTTTACCTGGTGGTGGGGCTGGACGTGTGGCGGCGGCGGTGCCCAACCAGAAACCAATAACCCGTAACGATGAGGGAACCAGGCAGCTGGGTGAGTGCTGGCCCAGACGTCTGAGAGCCTCTGGGAGGAGGAAGAGTGTACGACTTGCCTGAAGCCTTGAGTCCTTAGAGAGAGGGGGGGGGGGGGGGGGGGGAGAGAGAGAGAGAGGAGAGAGAGAGATGCGATTTGCCAAGCGTCTCCTGTTTCTTGAAGGAGACATAGGTGGATTACTGTGAATAAGTCTCTCCGATCTCTAAATAAAAGAGATAGTGTACAGGTGAGCGTAATACATGATCATTCTCTTAACAGGTGTGTGAGGCCCTAGAGAAAACATAGCACTATTTGTTGATGAGAGGGATACAATTTACAAGGTTATCTGGGTCAGCGTCTGTAGCCTTCTCTAGCAATAAGACTGATCCACGTGTGTCGACTCTCTGGTCTCTGAGGAAGAAGAAATAATACAAGAGTGAAATCCGCCGCCGCGTCTTGAATAACTCTGACATGAAGAATAATGTTTTGTCGAGTGTTAAGGGAATTTCCCGGTTGTTTGAAGAACTGGTAGGAAAAAAAATGACAGTTTACTAAGTGACGGTTTGTGTGTGTGTGTGTGTGTGTGTGTGTGTGTGTGTGTGTGTGTATGTGTGTGTGTGTGTTTGACCAGCGGGAGACATAATGTAGTTCTTCGCCAGGCACATTAGACATTTTGGAGAAGAAAAAAAAACGAATTTAGTTGATTGTTAAGTATGGATTAGAGAGGCGGCGAGATAGCTGGAGATTAGTTGTGGTATTAGAAGGTTGCCTGAGGGGGGAGGTTCTCATGGGCGGTCGATCAAATGACCCGACGCAACAAAAACAAGCACTGATTGCATCTTCGGATGTTGGCAGCAAGGTTAGCCCGGCCCACCACACGTAAGACCCGCGGCACCTTCAATCGTGTCCCCGTTTCATGAGAGATAACGTGGTAATCCTGCATTGCTTGTTATTTGCTAAACTTTGAACATGAACTCTTTTGTTAACTAATAAAATAACACTGGCAGAGAGAGTAAGACTTTTAACTGTATACATAAATAGTAATATGTGATGAGTGTTATTCCAGTTATTTAACAGTTCACACACTCATTACTCAGTCATCTACTACAACATCTGCATTATCGATGCCTCACATAGACTGGTCCCTCACCATGCGCTAACTTGACCTACTCCGTAATGTCAATCCACGACTACAAAGATATTTTTTTTACTTAAAAATTCGTTAATTAACGGCTAAAAGCATTCCAGAGCGGGAATGACTTTGGTCCTTTAGACATTGTTCAAATTGTGATCCAGACGCAGATTAGTTCAGCCCACGAACTCATCCCTGTAGCTCTAGAGGACGCAACCCTCAAGCGGTTCTCTGGAATACGTACCGTAGAGGGGTGGTAAGGACGCCGCGGGCAGAAACAGTCTTCTGCACGACCGTATAGGAGCAGGAATTACCTGTTTATTATGGGTTGACGCTATCCATATGTTGGGCGTTAGGAGTCCTCCATATACTTAAGGGGGAGACTGTGCATATAGATGAGGTCGTTGCTCGTTGCCCCCGGGTCTGAGTTTATCCCCCGTGGCTCTCTGCTTCACGTGGGGAGGACATCAAAGACTCAAGCAGTGGATCCCATGATGTATATATTTCATTTATTTGAGACTGACTGAACATCGATTATTTAGACCATAATCAGATACATGTGACTGATGACGTATGTGTGGCAGCAGAGGCGGCTGTTCGCACTAATGAGTCCCGAAGCCAGACTATGGTCATCGTCCATACAGCCTTAAATAACTCACCAGCAGCCGCCGGAGCTCGCCACACTCTCATCCTGTTAACTTTCACCTATACATCACACGCTCTATACCTCCGGGCCGCTCGACTCCTGCATTCACTGTTGCAGCTGAGATGCCCTTCGTTGTATTCAAAGTTACAGCGACTCTTGACTGTTTAAGTGCTAGACCTCATGCTTCACTCACGGCCACGGCAACAGTAAAAATGCTAGCGTCGCGTTTTTATCACTACCAGAATGGTGTCTTGTCGCGCAAAAAAGTTATTTTATATAAGCGTGTCGTCCAGCCCCAGGCTAAGACTGCCACATGCACACGCCACAAGGTATGGGAACAAGAGGGAGGTCGGCCGCTAGCCATATGGCAGAAGGCATCGCCGACTCCACAACAAAAGCGTACCCATGCAAGATCCCTCCAGATCCCTTTGTTACCCAACCCCATTACATAAACCCATCCCGCGGCGAGTTTCTGCAGGATCGAGGTCAGCCTTCAGCCTCCAAGAAGTAGGTAATACTCCAGAGACCTGAGCCAGTGTAAAGGTGTTAAGTAGGAGAGTAAGCGGAGGTAGAGCTGTGTGGCAATGGTGTCAGCAGCACACTGGAGGCGGCCGACCCGTGCGTGCCCTCCACAACCAAACAATTACCATCACTCCTCCTGGACACGATATATGGTACAGGGGGAGGAGTCGTACCCAGCTCTTTGCTAGCTGGACGCGTATAAAGAAGGGTTGACCCCTAGATAAGGGCGGCTTGACCCCTGTATTAAGGGTTTGACTGGCTTTTATAGGGACCTCCCAGGGGCCTCGGTGTGTGTGTGTGTGTGTGTGTGTGTGTGTGTGTGTGTGTGTGTAGTACGACCTTTTTATCGATAAAGGGAAGACCTCATTATGGGGTTGGGATGAAAGATGGCCGCTGTGGACGTGGGATGAAGACATGTTGACCATCTATGAGGTAAATGGAATATATAATATCACCCTCTCCCTCCCTCCCCACACCCACCCTCACTATATACAAGATGGGACCTGGAGATGAAGTGATAAGGGTGATATTATCTTAACGACGGGACCAGGTGATTGCGCCGCCTACTTAGGACCTTCTAAATTGAGATAATGGTGGAGATCACGACACTGAGGCGTAATTCAAGTTAGAGAAAACGGGAGGTGAGGGGTAACTGAGTTAACTTGTGGTGAGATGGCACGTGGAGGCCAGGAGGACGGGTGGAGGCCAAGAGGACGAGTGGGGGCCAGGAGGGCGGGTGGGGGCCAGGAGGGCGGATGGAGGCCATGAGGACAGGTGGAAGCCAGAAGGACGGGTGCAGGCCAGGAGGTTTTGGAGACCAGGAGGACGGGTGGAGGCCAGGAGGACGGGTGAAGGTCAGGAGGTTTAGGAGGTGGGAGGACGAAAGATAAAAGACGAGTGTATCCGACCACCATTTGAACACTTGAACATGGAAACCATTCACCTCCTGCACGACTGATTATTATCCCGTGACGGAACTTATTAACAGACGGACACTGTCACTAATTAGACAAAATGGACGACTAACGACATACCTAACCTAACCTAACCTAACCTCACCTAACGATAAACATTCATACCGTATGGTTGTTTGTAGTCGGTGAAGGGGACAAGAGTTTAGGCCTTGAACACCCTCCTAAATAAAACAAATAAAAATCTGAAGTCTTTATGAAACTTTTGTCTTTCTGATGTTCGGTTCAAAGGATATTATTGATCTAGGATGTTTAAAGATTATGTTATCCTTTGATGTTAAGGATTTAGGATGCTTGAAGGTCCTACCACTCCTGAAATCCCCGTAAAAGTTTTCAAGCAGAATATGACTTTAAAAATATTGTTAGTTTTGATTCTTTCTACAACTACAATAAAAACTTAATCTAGATGTTAAAAGTAAAAATTATCTTTATTCTTGTTTCTATATTAAAAAAAAAACGAAATAAATTTGTTTCTTGTAAATTAATTAAATCAACTGTACTATTATTATTTGTTGATATACTAAATAAACCTATCAGTAGTGCTGTCCTTAAGCTGACACAAAACAACAAAGGAACACAAAATACGACGCCCGTCCACAATACAACCCCACCACCCCCACCAACCCCACCACCACCCCACCACCCGGACACGACACAGACCAACACAGACGAAGGGAAGCGTAATTTTAAACCCTCCTTTTATTATACCACACAGCCATACGTTATTGCTTAAGGTACAAATTTTACGATGGTGTCTCGTGGTCACGTTGACAGTACGCACCTGACGAAGGACTCACTCTTCTCCCTTCAGGTACGGGACTTTTTTTTTATGACCTGTTACCTTCACCACATTGAGGGTTCGATGGTCGACCTCCTTTGTCTGTCTGTTTCTGTCCGCGTTCCGTCTGTGTGTCTGTCTGTCTTTCAGTAATAAGGTTAAGTCGGGTCCCTGTAACTCAAATTTCTTAGAGGGATTGACCCTAACTGACTGACCGTGCTGCTGGAAGGCGAGGCGTGGGAGGGATAAAGGCTGATCCAAGGTTAAGTCACCACCATTATAAAACTTATAACCTTATCTGTAACCTAACCTAACCCACCCTAACCCATAACTTAACCCACCCTAACCCATAACCTAACCCACCCTAACCTATAACCTAACCCACCCTAACCCATAACCTATCCTAACCCAACCATTGGAAGGGTAACGCCTATAGGGGACGCTGAAGAATAGGGGTGAGTGACCTTCGTAAAGGGATAGGAGCTGCTGGGTGGGTAGGGATAAGGGTAGGGGAGGGAGGGGTAGTAGGGGGAGGCAAGTTTACCCTTATACTTAGCTGGAGGGGGATTTGCTGGTTCGCTTTGGGGTGTAAGGAGGAAGCGGCGGCGGAGGAGGAAGAGGGGGAACATGAAAAGGAGGAGGATGAAGAAGAAGAGAAGGAGGAGGAGGAAGAGAAAGAGGAGGAGGAGGAGGAGGAGAAGGAAGAAGAAGAGGAAATGGAAGAGGAGGAAGAGAAGGTGAAGAAGGAAGAGGAAATGGAAGACGAAGAGGAAAATGAGGAGGAGGAGGAGGAAGAGAAAGAGGAGGAGGAAAAAGAGGAGGAGGAGGAGGAGGAAGAGGAAGAGGAGAGAGGTTTTACCAACACACCTTGACTCACCTGTTGCTAATAATAACAACAACATAAGTATGGTAGACAAGCTAAAAAAAAAAAAGGGTAACCTGGGCCACACAAGGTACTACCAATATTTGCTCCCGACGATGACGACTCCAGGGGTATACCTTAAGCTCTTGTGCCCTTTGTGAGAGAGGAGGGAGAGGGGTGAGAGAAGGTCATGGTGTACACAGGAAGGGAAGGGGGGGAAGGGGGGAGGGGGGTTAAAGGGGAGAGATGAATGGGTGAAGAGGAAGTGAAGGGGTATCGTAAAGGGAAAAAGAAGAGGTGGGTAGGAATAAGGGGAAGATAAGGATGAATGTGGTTTAACCCTTTGAGTACTATAGCTTAATATTTTGAGGGTCATAGTTTAACCCTTCAAGGACGAGGCTAAAACTCAAAGGTCACATATCAACGCCAAAGGTCAAAAGTTCAATCGGAAAAGGTTTGTCATTCACACATCACCTTACTCGAGTCACTGATCCACTTTACCTTCATACTACCTAAACCCGACACAAACAAAAAACAAACAAAAATAACATTAGTCTACAGTGACTTTGTTTGGGTAGACTACAGTGACCTTATTTGGGTAGATTACAGTGACTTTGTTTGGGTAGATTACAGTGACCTTATTTGGGTAGACTACAGTGACCTTGTTTGGGTACACTAAAGTGACCTTGACCTATGCCTCAGTGACCTAAAAGTGAAATGGGAACTACTTTTTCTTCCTGCGGGGGACCAGTTTCTTCTGCAGTAGCTGTCAGGTGTTCGTGGGTGATGGTCTACTCTTGTTACAACCCGGGCAGTGACGCACAGCAACACACTACAACTTACTGTATCACACCACAAGGTCCTCCCTCCCTCCCTGGTACCCTCTCTCTCTCTCTGCTACCCTCCCTCCCTGGTACTCTCCCTCCATGGTACCCCCTTTCCTGCTGCCCTACCTCTCTGCTACTCTCCTCCTGCCCTCCTCCCTGGTACCCTGGTACCCTCCTCCCCCTCCCCTCCATGGTACCACCTCCTGGTGCCCTCCTCCAGGTACCCTCCTCTCCCTCCTGTACCCTCCTCTCACCTCCTCCCTCCTGGTACCCTCCCTCCTGCCTCCCTCCCACCCCCTGGTGCCCTCCTCCATCCTCCCAGTACCTCCCTCCCAGGTACTCTCCTCCCAGTGCCCTCCCTCCTGGTACTCCCCCTCTGGTACTCCCCTCCCCTGATGCCTCTCCTCCCTTACCCTCCCTCCCTGGTACTCCCCCTCCCTGATACTCTCCCTCCCTGGTACCCTCCCTCCCAGGTACCCTCCCTCCACGGTACTCTCCCTCCCTGGTACTCTCCCTCCCTGCTATTCTCCCTACCTCACTCTCCAGGGTCACTCTTTGTTAGCGCTCAAGATTAATGATTCACAAACACTACTTATGTGGAACTTAAGGGTGTACTTCGATAAGTCAGGATTACTGCCTTGGAAAGAGGGAGGAAGAGCGGGCATCAGGAAGGAAGGAAGGAAGAAAAGAAGGGAGGGAAGCAGGAAGGGAGGAAGAAAGGAAGGAAGGAGGGAGGAAGGAAGGAAAGAAGGAAGGGAGGGAAGCAGGAAGGAAGGAAGGAAGAGGCCAACGACGACTGTTTTCAATCAATAAATACATCAACATGGTATATGATGTTGCCTACGGTAATGGTTCACTAAATTACGACATACTGTACTTACTGGTACGATAATTATTTATAAAGTATAATATTTATTTACCAAGAACGATATTGTTAAACGATACGATAATTACTGAAGAAAGAACGACATATCTACAAAATTACGATACCTTTATGAAGTAGGCTACGATAATTACTTGAAGAATATACTGTAGGTTCAGTGACGTAATGTGGACTCTGGCGTCCGATGTTGTTGATGGTGGTAGTCGACACACCGTCCAGGACCTATTACCGTACATCCTAGTTGTGGGGCGTGTAAACATGGCGGTGGCGGAGACGGTGGGAAGGAGTAAGGGGGCGGGAGTTGTTGTAGTGGTGGCTGTGTTACTTTACTTTATCCTCTTCACCACTGGTCAGCTTGTTAACCGCTTGGGTGGTCGGCCACGTCTCTGTTACGGACTGTTAGTAAGTATTGGGCATGCACTGGCTACTGAATGTATCTGTACCTGCTACAGTGTTGGTCAAGTCTGGTCTTGAATGAGCTCACACTCGGTGCTGTCACAGCATTTCTTTCCACTTTATTCCAAGAGTTCACAACTTACACTCTTAAAAAGTTTACCCTGACAGTTTTCTGAACTTGTGGCGGGTGTCCGCCAGCTTCAGATATGAACACTCGATTGAGTATTGCCCTTTGAAATGTTTATAAACTTCTATTAAGTCACCCCTTTGTACACCTATACTATAAGCTAGGCAACGGCAGGCAGGCGTTCTAATCTCTTAGTAACTGAGGTGCCATAGTGCTGGCACCAGTCTGGAGGCCCTCCTTAGGACATTTTCAATTAACTGACAGTCTCTAGTATATCTCGGTGACCAGACGGGATGACAGTACTCCTAACTATATAGGAAGCACTTCACTTTTCAAGAGCGTTACGAGGGAAGGACCGTCTAGGTATGTGAACCTTATTATAAGACCTACTAACTTCGCAGCGTGATTCACATTCTTCTGACAATGGCCCGAGAACTTCGGTCCGTTGTCACTATACACACCCTGGTCCTTTTCACACTTGGTCTCGGTGAATGCAGTTTCTTCGTCCAGTTGGGACATGTGGTACGCCTCCTTACGGTTGGAACTACCTAGGTGCATCTTCTTCCATTTCGCGGCACTGAATCTTAACAGCCATTCCTTTGATCACTCCTGAAGCTGACAATCTGTAACGCTTCACAATCTGTTTGCTTCTTAATTTCCCTGAGTAACTTGGCATCGTCCGCGAATATTTGAGTGGAGACGTGTACAGCTTCTGATATATCGTTTAAGAAACGAAGAACAGCGGTCTAGGTACACTGCCCTGTGGTACCCCGCTTGTCACGGGTACACATTAATCACCACACACTGCTTGAGGTCGTGGAGAAAGCCTCTGGTCCACACTTAGACCCTCTCCCAAACACCGTACCCTTTCCAGTTTAATTTTCAGCCTTTCACGTGGTACGCTGTCGAAAGCCTCAGTAAAGTCTAGACACTAAATATATATTATCGATATTGCCACCACGTTCCAGGATCTGTGTCTACACCTCAAATAATTGTGTCAAGCAGGAGCGTCCCGGCATAATGTTGGCAGTCCTTTACAAGGTTGTTTTGTAGTAGATGTTCTATCATGGCACCAAAAAAAAAAAAAATGCTTTCCAGTACTTTACACACTATGCTGGTCAAACTCACCGGCCAATAATTTTGTGCGAATGTCGATCTCTTAGTTTGAATATAGGACTCACATATACCAGTCTCCAGTCTCTCGCTCGTCCACAACTCACTTAACACTTTGGGATGTACCCCAGCAGGGCCAGCTGTTCTTAGTACCTTATGCTTTGAAAATATGTTTCTAATTCACTCTTCAGATCTGAGAACTCACTGCGCGTCTCTCTGTTTACGATTAAAGGAATATTTTGTATAAATAGACCAAAGTCGCTTCTTGATGCTGAGCGGGGGCGACTCTGTGTTCTGCGTTGGCCTCTGTGCAAAAAACATTATACCACACGAAACGTCATTATAACGTATAACTAAAACGCTTAATGAATGTACAGAAGTTCATTATATAATTGTGTATACTTATACACACATACACTCACACAATTGTATATAATAATGTAGATATACAGTACTTACATAATACTGAGGCTGGATGGTATAGCTGTCTCGGCTCCTGTGTTACTCCCTGAAAAAAAAAATAACTTAGTGGATGTTTATATTTGTGTGTGTGTGTGTGTGTGTGTGTGTGTGTGTAAGCTGCACACATAAACAAGGCCAACTATCAACAACCTGTTAATTTATTCACGGTAAGAACAAGCCACAAATGAGTTCTTATGCCTAATAAATCAAGACTAATAATAGTAGTAGTAGTAGTAGTAGAAATAGTAGTAGTAGTAGCAATAATAGCAATAGTAGTACCATTAATAGCATTGGAAGCTGCGTCTAGTACAACAGCAGTAAACACAAAACTAGTTATGAAGAAACATAAAGGTCAAGCATAGCAAACTCTATGTAAAGAATCACCATTATGTAACTGGTATATATGTCCCTTGCCAGGAGTTCCGGGTTGGTGGGCGAGCAGAGGGTGGGAATGCAGTGGGCGGTGGTGAAGGTTGAGTGCGAAGGAAATGTAGAAGGGGGGCAGGAGGAAAAGGAAGGAGGTAGAGTGAGATGGAAGAGGAAGAAGGAAGGATGAGAAGAACGAGAAGATGAGGAAGACGGAGAGAAAAAATGGGAATTACAATGACAGTGATACCTATATAATTACCGCATGTAACAGGACCTGACAGCTACCTAATTCACCCTAACAGACAGGCAAACAACTCCCTAATTCACCCTTAGACAGACAGCACCCTAATTCAGTCTCCACCCATCATCCCTCTACTTCTACTCCCCCCGCCCCTTCTCCCCCTACCCCTCTCCCACCCCCCTTCCCCTTATTCTCCCACAACAATAGTCTCGGGCCGACCCTGATGGACCCGTAATAGTCCCTTAAGGGGTGTGGCCCTGGCTAAGGGTATACACACTGCAGGTGACTTAATGACCAAAGGGAAGGTTACAGGGGGAAAGGGGGAAGAAGGGAGGGAAGGGGTGAAAGGAGGAAAATAGGGATAAAATTAGAATGGATATGGGCAGGTGGAAGAGGGGGTAGGTAGTAAGGGGGGAGGGGGGTGTAAGGGATGGGGAGGTGGTAGGAAAGGGGGAAGTGGAAAGGAGTAAGGGGTAAAGGAAGGGTAAGGGAAGGGGGGTGGTAAGAAGGGTTTAGGGAGGCCAGGGAGAAGTGAGTAAGAGGAGATTGTGTAAAGAGAGTGGGGGGGGATATACAGACCTTGGACCCCACCAAAATCAAACCTAGTCTTATGACCTTGTGTGTGTGTGTGTGTGTGTGTGTGTGTGTGTGTGTGTGTGTGTGTGTGTGTGTGTGTGTGTGTGTGTGTGTGTGTGTCACTTAGTCATATTAATGTCTGAATATAACACCACATATGTCTGTTATGTATAAGGCAAACATAAAAAAGCACAAACACATAAAACCAAACATACAGTTGAAACACACACACACACACACACACACACACACACACACTATCTAACTGCAAATTAACTAAAAGAACTACCGGTACCAAATAAACAGAAAAACAAATAATCGGTCCCCAATACAAACAAGCAAACAGCCCCCAAAACGAAAAACAAACAAACATACAGTCCCCCAACATAAACAAACACTCGATCCCTAACACGAAGCAAACGTATAAACATTCGGTCCCTAACACAAACATATAAACATTCGGTCCCTAACAAGAAAAAACAAACAAACAAACAAAACAAACAATCAAATCCCCAACACGAATAAAAAAAAAATCGGTTCCCCAATGTAAAACAAAACTAGAAACTCGGTCTCCTAACACGACAGACAGACAGACAGACAGACAGACAGATTCAGTCTCCAACACGAAACAAACAAACAAACGGTTCCTCAGCAACACTATTAATGCAGCAGCCTCCCCTCGCTAGTTAGAACCAAACCATCCCTCAGTCCTAATAAAGTAGCCAGTGACGTTTACTCTATTTTGAGGTGCAGTAACTTGACTCATCCTAGACGAAAATATACCTAAGGAGGGAGGGAGGGAAGGGGGCAAGGGGAAAACGGGAGGGAGAGGGAGGGAGGCAAGGGGAAGACGGGAGGGAGGGAGGCAAGGGGAAGAAGGGAGGGAGGGAGGCAGGGGAGAGACGGGAGGGAGGGAAGGGAGCAAGGGAAGACAGGAGGGAGGGGAGGCAAGGGAGAAGGCAGGAGAGAGAGGGTGGGGATTTAAATAGATGGGGGAAGGAGGGTGAATGGAAGGGAGGGAGAGAGGCGTTGAAGGGAAGGGGGAGGGGTTGGGGAGGTAAAGAGGATTTGATGGGGATGGAAGGAGAGGAGAGGAGAGAGGGAGGGAGGGAGGTTGAAGGGGAGGGATGGAGGGAGGAGTTGATGAGGAAGGAATGAAGGACGACGGAAGGAGAGGTTGAATGGAAAGGAGGAAGGGAGAGAGGAGGTCCAAGGGGAGTGAGGGAGAGAGGGAGGAGAAGGAGCGAGGCTGGTGTATGCAAATAGCCCAGTCTAAACCACACTCGGTAATCACTCCAGGTGGGATATGAGTAAGTCAGGTGAGCGAGTCAGACAGGTGGGTTAAGAGTCAGTTTAATGAGTGAGTGAGTGAGTGAGACAGGTGGGTTAAGAGTCAGTTTAGTGAGTGAGTGAGTGAGTGAGACAGGTGGGTTAAGAGTCAGTTTAATGAGTGAGTGAGTGAGTGAGACAGGTGGGTTAGAGTCAGTTTAGTGAGTGAGTGAGACAGGTGGGTTAAGAGTCAGTTTAATGAGTGGTGAGAGGTGAGACAGGTGGGTTAAGAGTCAGTTTAGTGAGTGAGTGAGACAGGTGGGTTAAGAGTAGTTTAATGGTGAGTGAGTGAGACAGGTGGGTTAGAGTGGTTTAATGGTGAGTGAGGAGACAGGTGGGTTAAGTCAGTTTAATGGTGAGTGAGTGAGACAGGTGGGTTAGAGTCAGTTTAATGAGTAAGTCAGGTGAGCGGGTCAGACAGGTGGGTTAGAATCAGTTTAATAGTGGTGAGTGAGTGAGACAGGTGGGTTAGAGTCAGTTTAATGAGTGAGTAAGTGAGACAGGTGGGCTAAGAGTCAGTTTAATGAGTGAGTGAGTGAGACAGGTGGGTTAAGAGTGAGTTTAATGAGTGAGTGAGTGGACAGGTGGGTTAGAGTCAGTTTAATGAGTAGAGTGAGACAGGTGGGTTAAGTCAGTTTAATGAGTGAGTGAGTCAGACAGGTGGGTTAGAGTCAGTTTAATGGTGAGTGAGTCAGACAGGTGGGTTAAGAGTCAGTTTAATGGTGGTGGAGTGAGACAGGTGGGTTAAGAGTCAGTTTAGTGAGTGAGTGAGACAGGTGGGTTAAGAGTCAGTTTAATGAGTGAGTAAGTGAGACAGGTGGGCTAGAGTCAGTTTGTGGTGAGTGAGTGAGACAGGTGGGTTAAGAGTCAGTTTAATGAGTGAGTGAGTGAGTGAGACAGGTGGGTTAGAGTCAGTTTAATGAGTGAGTGAGTGAGACAGGTGGGTTAAGAGTCAGTTTAATGAGTGGTGAGTGAGTGAGACAGGTGGGTTGAGAGTCAGTTTAATGGTGAGTGGTGAGACAGGTGGGTTAAGAGTCAGTTTAGTGAGTAGTGAGTGAGTGAGTGAGACAGGTGGGTTAGAGTCAGTTTAGTGGTGGTGGTGAGTGAGACAGGTGGGTTAGAGTCAGTTTATGGTGAGTGGTGAGTGAGTGAGTGAGTCAGACAGGTGGGTTAGAGTCAGTTTAATGGTGGTAGTGAGTGAGTGAGACAGGTGGGTTAGAGTCAGTTTAATGAGTGACTAGTGAGTGGAGTGAGACAGGTGGGTTAGAGTCAGTTTAATGAGTGAGTGAGTGAGTGAGTGAGACAGGTGGGTTAAGAGTCAGTTTAATGAGTGAGTGAGAGAGTGGGAGAGTCAGGTGAATAACGTGGAAGGTAAACGCCAACATCCATACACCTGTTGTGGACTGACGAATCACAGAACGAATAATAATAATAATAATAATAATAATAATAATAATAATAATAATAATAATAATAATAATAATAAAACCCACCATCAAGTTATAGCACAGGTACAGTAATCACCGGGTGGATGTGTATAGATGTGTATAAATATGTATAGATCTGTACGTAAGACCTGCTGCGTTATATAGGAGAATCAAGGCTGCATTATGAAAACAAATATGAGTTTTTTGCTGTTTTTTCTCGTTTTTGTTTTCACTCCCGTGTGTCTCAACTTTTTATTGTGATTTTTTGTGGTAAGAAGGAAGCTCAGGTGTAAACAAACAAACACATACACAAACAAGGGGTGTAAACAAACAAACACATACACAAACAAGGGGTGTAAACAAACAAACACATACACAAACAAGGGGTGTAAACAACAAATATGCACAAACAAAATATTTACATACCACAAAGTACAAAGGTAAACAAAAACACGTAAACTTTCCACAAATAGTTTTTTTTTATTATTTTATCTTATTCCTTATTTATTATATATTTATATATTCCTCGTGTTCCTACATCTCAAAGGGAAAGAGAATAGAAAGAAGTAAACCTCGATAATAAAAAAATAATATAATAATTAAACACAACAAAATAAATTAAATACTAAGACTAGGTGAGGTCCCCCCCCCCCTTGTAAGTCTTTCTTTACCGCATCTTCTTCCTTCCTTCCTTATTTATTTGTTTACATACTTACTCACTCACATTCTTCCTTCCTTCCTTCCTTACATACTTATTTATTTGCTTACATACTTACTCACTCACATTCTTTCTTCATACCTTCATTCCTTCCGCCTCTGAAGAAAGGAAGAACTGAGAACGCCCATATATTGTAAACACGCGACTTATAACAACTACAACAATAACAACAACAACAATAACAACAAAAACTCACACTAAACTACAAGTAATTTTTTCCCACTCGTCATACTAAAGTTAACAAAGGTTTGAGGAAAAAAAAAACAGCAACAACCCGCTTCTCGGATGAACGCTTTATTCAAATCATGTCCGGCCCACCTGGCGTTATGGTTGAGTGGCTGCCCAGGTAACACGCATCCCACCTCCACCTTGTTCTAGATCACCATGCTCTGGTCTACCAAGCTTCAGACTACCATGTTCCGGCCTACCATTTTCTAGCCGACCATGCTACAACCTACCGTTTCCTAGCCTACCATGCTCCGGCCTACCACTTTTTAGCCTACCATGCTACAACCTACCATTTTCTAGCCTACCATGCTACAACCTACCATTTTCTAGCCTACCATGCTACAACCTACCGTTTTCTAGCCTACCATGCTCCGGCCCACCATTTTCTACCTGACCATGCTCCAGCATACCATTTGCTGAAAAATGGCAAATGAAATTCAACACCAGCAAGTGCAGCGTACTTAATATTGGAAGAACAAATACTTATAATGTATACAGCCTTAACAACATCAACCTAGAGAAGTCGACTTGTGAAAGAGACCTAGGGGTACTTGTAGCCGGACCTACGGCCTAGAAAACAGTGCGTTAATGTTCGAAATAAGGCAAACAGAGTATTGGGTTTTATATCTAGAAGTGCTCAAAAAAGTAATAAGAGTGCAGAGGTCTTACTGCAGCTATATCTTGCGCTAGTTAGGCCCGCATCGGAATTATGCGGTTCGATTCCAATTGCCCTTAGCCCATAGAATGGATGTCGATTCACTAAGAGTCGGTGCAGCGAAAAGAATGACGAAATGATTCAGGACAAGAAACCTTCCATATCAGGATAGGTTAAAGAACTTAGCATTCCTAAGACGAAAGAGTGCAGAGATATGATGAAGTATTTAAGTGGGTGAAAGGGGTCTAATAAAGGGATATGGATAAAGTTCTTATAATATCCGAGCAGGATAGGACTCGAAGCAACGGATTTAAGTTGGATAAGTTCAGGTTTAGGAGGGAGATAGGAAGAAACTGGTTAAAAAATAGGGTGGTGGACGAGTGGAACAAGCTTACCAACTTTGTAGTAAGTGCTGGAACTCTGGAAAGTTTCAAAAGGAGGCTAGATAGATTCATGGATGATAGAGAGTGGTTGTAACTCTCGACAGGAGCTGCCATGCACAGGCCAACCGGCCTATTGCAGACTCCTTATTTTCTTATGTTCTTATGTTCAATGTTCCAACTACCATTTTCTAGCCGCTCATGCTCCGGCCTATCATGTCCTAGCACTGTTTCCACACTCCAGCCTTTCCTTCGCCTATACTCGTATCCTAGTAACCGGATTTGTATCCTAGCACTTAGTACCTAAAGCCTAGTAACCACACAAGTACAGCCTAGCAATACTCTCTCTCTCTCTCTCTCTCTCTCTCTCTGTCTCTCTCTCTCGCAATGATCAACTCTACATCACTAAAATAATACTTTATATTATTTATTCACATTACGCATTTCTCTACGCCACCTCAATCATACGCTTCTCTACGCCACATTCCACCTCTCTATTCTCTTTATACCGATTCCTTCTAAAATAAAATCAAGGTATTGCGTAGTGACGTCACTTCCGGCAGTAGCAGGTGTGATGAATCTTTACATGAATCACCGGAAGCTTCTCCATCACTTACCTGTGACTAACACACCTGTGACAGGGTGTGTGTTAGGTACACCCGTGGCAGGTGATATGGTAACTAGTGAAGAGGCACTACTACTACTACTGCTACTACTACTACTACTATACTACTATACTACTACGACTAGTTTTTTCTTTTTCTTTTTAATGGCCTCCAGCCTCCCCTAATAGCCATACCTTCACCGCCATTTTATTACCTTAAAATTAAATGTCCTAATACATAAGTAGCTGTCCTAGCTGTGTTGAGTTAGTTGAGCCGCAGAGCTATGCGGTATTCAGTGACTGTAGCCTCATAGTCAATATCTGCAACGTTGTCGGAGTAGGGGCAGAAGCTCTCGTTCCCCTGAGGCAGAGCAAAGCCGACCGAAGGAGAGAGAAGGACAGTCGACGTCTCATCCAGGCTGTAACATAACTTCTGTGCTGCTGCTTCTGTTCGGATAGCACCTCCGCGAGTCTGGCGTAAAAGAATCTTGCACTTGGTCCCATCCCATCAGAGGTTGTGAACACCAGAGGAGTGAAGCTGTATTGATCAACGTTCTGAATTCTCTCCCCATATGCCCTTATCTTGTCATTCTCGTTCCTCCTGTGTGCAGCATCGAGAGCTAAGTTACGGTGACATGCGGCCATGGGATCAAAAATCCTGATGTCGAAGAAAGCTCACTGTCCCCGCTGCGTCCAGAATCCTTGAGCACTGATGTCAACACGGGCTTCGTTGGATGTGTTTGAAGTCCTATGCTACTACTACCACTATTATCGTTATCACCATCTGTTGTCAATCACCAGGTATCATTTGTCGCTTCTATTAGCTATCGCATCTGATTCGATAGACAGTTTCTTCTATATTTTAGTACATGTCACTAAGGGAGGGAGGGAGGGAGGGAGGGAGGGAGCCATATCTATCCTGCTAGGTATCACCAGGAGCTATAGGCGTCACCAGGATCTATAGGCGTCACTAAAAGCTGTAGGCGTCGCCAGAAGCTCTAGGCGTCACCAGGAGCTATAAGCGTCACAAGGAGCTAAAGGCGTCACCAGGAGCTATAGGCGTCACCAGGAGCTATAGGCGTCACCAGGAGCAATAGGCGTTACCAGGAGTTATAGGCGTCGCCAGAAGCTATAGGCGTCACCAGGAGCTATAAGCGTCACAAGGAGCTAAAGGCGTCACCAGGAGCTATAGGCGTCACCAGGAGCTATAGGCGTCACCAGGAGCAATAGGCGTTACCAGGAGTTAGTGGCGCGTTAGGCCAGTGTGGCGTCACCCAGGAGCCAGGCGTCACCTGGAGCCAGGTAGTGTAACCAGGAGCCAGGGCGTCACCAGAGCTAAAAGGCGTCACCAGGAGCTATAGGCGTCACCAGGAGCTATAGGCGTTACCAGGAGTTATAGGCGTCGCCAGAAGCTATAGGCGTCACCAGGAGCTAGGCGTCACCAGGAGCTAGGCGTCACCTGGAGCTATAGGCGTCACCAGGAGCTAGGCGTCACCAGGAGCTAGGCGTCACCTGGAGCTATAGGCGTCACCAGGAGCTAGGCGACGCCCCCAGCATCGAACCCGTTTCTCGCCCTTGAGCTGCGTGTAACCTGATCCTCTGAGCAATGTCGACGCCTGCAAACGCCAGGACGAGTGGCTGACAGCGCCTGGCATTTCTCTGCGCCCTGGAGAGACAACAATCCGGAAAGCTACGCCAGACGAACGAGCGCCCGCTATATTGTGGTGAGAGATCGAACCCCCCCGAAAGACTTCTGCTTGTTAGTGGTAGTAAGGAGTGTTGGTACCTGCTGACACTGGTGGTGGTACCTCGAGGAACAATGATGGTACCCCTCCAACTGTACCTCGAGGAACAGTGATGGTTCTCCTCCAACTGTACCTAGAGGAACAGTGATGGTACCCCTCCAACTGTACCTCGAGGAACAGTGATGGTACTCCTCCAACTGTACCTCGAGGAACAGTGATGGTACCCTTCCAACTGTACCTCGAGGAACAGTGATGGTACCCCTAACTGTACCTCGAGGAACAGTGATGGTACCCCTAACTATACCAAGGGTTGATAGTGGTACCTCCAGTAGTAACAGTGACAGCATATGATACCTGCAATACTGTCAGTGAGGTTGTGGTACCCCCAACACCATGGATGTGTGGTGCGGTGTGGTGTGGTACAGTGTGGTGTGGTACAGTGGGGTGTGGTACGGTGTGGTGTGGTACAGTGGGGTGTGGTACAGGGGGTGTGGTACTGTGTGTGGTACAGTGGAGGTGTGTGGTACAGTGTGGTGTGGTAGAGTAGAGTGTGGTGTGGTACAGTAGGGTGTGGTGTGGTGTGGTGTTGTGTGGTACCTCTGCTAATAGCCCCCCTCCCACACACACACACACATGCAATGCCTCAACGTGTTAAACATTCAGGGTCGTGTTTATATTAAAAAGTTTAATGTCAGGGTGTGACTTCCAGGACACTGACCACACCTCTTATGTTTTCCTCCTAGTACACACAAGGACGCCATTACCCCCTTACCACCACACTTAAAACCCACAAATAAATCCTGGTTTAGTTTTCAAATATATTAGTTTTAACGTAGATTGAAGCTATGGGTTAAAGCATTGAGCTAAATGTTAATAACTTTTGATAATATTCTTGGTTTCGTTCAGTATTTGGTGGTGTAATTTTATGACTGGTTGTGTTTGTCTTTTTTTCATCCTGGGGATAATATGAGTGTGGGCTAAGAAGCGCTGTCTGCCAGAGGTGCCTTTATAAGGAGCTGGGTACAGGGACTGTATGCCGAGTAGACAGTCCAGAGAGAAAGACGAAAGGAAAAAATTATCATTCTTTCTTTTATCTTTCTCATAATTCATTATTTGTTCATTCTTCCTTATTTCTTACTTCCTCCTGTAGTTATATTTTGCATTATATACTCAGGAACAATATGAACCAAGAGGGTGAAATTTTAACACGAAAGTGACTAAATGCATTAACAAAAGCGACCATTTATTTGTCTATGGCGTAACACGAGGAGAGGGGAGAGGGAGGGGGAGAGGGGGGTGGTCTGCATTTAATGTTCGTTGGCCGCAAAATCCATAACGGTTTCCATTACAAGGAAATGTTAGGCGCTGCTGACTGCTCGTGCTGGCGTTGTTTTTTTGTGGTACGTCAATCTGGTGTCAGCGTAGAGAGAAGATTTTGTTACTAGTTTACCTTCAGGATAGATTGACCATGTGACTGTATATACTGACCTTGTGAGCATAATGATATCTCTGTTTACAGTTGTGTTGTAATGTAACAAAGTCCTCGTCTTCCTCCCTTCCATGACACACACACACACACACACACACACACACACACACACACACACACTATTCCCATTCCAACAAAAAAAATATTCACAACACATCACAAAAACACAAGAACAGTGGCCACAATATTTATCAATAATCACAAAGGTCATCTATATACACCAGAAACATCGATAAAACGGTTTTTATTAACTTTTTAACTCAACCCGAACCAAGAGACTAAACTTTTTTTAATATTCACTCTTAGTAATTATTAATCCGATAACATCGTACCATGAGCCGCCAGGAGGCCTTAACATTTACAGAGGGAGTCACTGACGCAGGTGTTGAGAGGCTGGGTGACCTGGGTCCTCTCCTGAAGGTACGCGCCTCGAACACTTGCAAGGCCCTTTTATAGATGTAAATAATACCACAACAACAGCATTAATAATAGTAATAATAATAATAATAATAATAATAATAATAATAATAATAATAATAATAATAATAATAATAATAATAATAATAATAATAATAATAATAATAATAAGTGTGCGTATGTATGCGTGTAACCAAAAAAAATATCGTCGTGAACACACACAATCACGCCACCCTCATCATACAATTCGGGCAGGACAGACTAGACAGACAGACAGACAAGCAAGAGTAAGTAATGGCAGTGTTTTAATCCCGTGAATTATATATGACCTCCACCTGTGAGACGCAGCTGAGAGGGATACACCTGTTCCTCGTTGACAAGGCTTTCAGGTAATCCCATATTCTTACTGTAACTTAACCGAGACAAATGGATTCTAAGATCACCTGAAGATTAGCCCCCTAGTTTATTTAACCACAAGATTAACCAACTCGAATGCTTCCTGGGTAATCAGGTTAGGTTAGGGTGGTTAATCTTTAGGTGCAATAAGTTGGACAGGTGAATCTTGAGGTTATCCGATTTTTTAACTATAAATTTAAAATAGAATTATAATTTTAACCAGACGTGAAACACAGTTGAGGATTGTTACGTCTTGGCTGGAAGGTATCGCAGAGTGTCGCGTGTTATCGTAGCAGGATTACGGTAACCTTTAGAGATAGAAAGAGAGCCCACCTACCCTACCCTACCCTACCCTACCCTACCCGACCCCTACTATGGAAGTTTAATATTCTTTGCTATTAAACTTGTCACTACGATATACACCATTGATATAATTTTCATTTCACAACATTAATGAAAGACCCAGAGAATATTTGTCGCTGATTAAAAGCTGAAAATACAGACACTTCTTTTTGTGGGGTGGTGGGGTGGGGTTGGGGTGGGGGTTCTATTCATATACATACAATATATATATATTTTTACACTTTTGGGAGTTCTTATTCATTTACATAGTCACTTTCTTTTACACTTTTTTGTTTTACATTTACGAAACTTTTCTTTCATTTGTATCAATTCTATTACACATGACCACATTACTATCCTATGACTATTATTCATTATTTCACGACCATCCAAGACGACCTTATGAGCACTTAAGAAAGAAAAAAAGACTAAACTAAAAGAAGAACGGAAGAATGAAATGGGCGAATGAAACAGCAAAACAATTAAGTCCCTTCTCCTGCACACACACACACACACACACACACAAACTGCTCGTGGCAATGAAGAACCAGTGATCTCTCCAAACTCAGCAAAATGCGGTAATTTCCCCTCCTTCAGCCCCCCTACGTACTGTACACTCACCCCCTCTCCTCTCCTCTCCTCCACCTCTCTCCCCACACCCTTCTCTCTCCCCACACAACCCCTTCTCTCCCCACACCTTCATATCCCCCCACACACAACCCCTCTCCCCACACATACACACCTCCACCTCTCTCCCCACACAACCCCTCCTTTCCCCACACACATTCACACCTCCACCTCTCCCACACAACCCTCCTCTCCACATACCCCCTCCACTCCCTCCCCCACACCCCTCCCTCCCCTGCAAGCAAACACAGAGACTGGAAGGACCTGGGACAAGTCAAGTGACGGAGGTCAAAACCCTGGAGGAGTGGAGTTTTCCTCCTCCTGCTCCTCCTCCTCTTCTATTTTATCTTCCTTTCTCTTTCTCCCTCCTTCTTTTCTCCTCCTCATTCTACCCTCCTATATCTCCTCCTTCTCTACCTCCTCTTCCTGCTTCTTCCTTTCCCCTTCCTCCTCCTCCTCTCTGAAATATTGTGATGCTGTTGCTATGCTTGACGGGGAGGAGGAGTACAGATTGGGGTAGGAGGAGAAGAGGAGAAAAGAAGACAGGAGGAGGAGGAAGAGGAGAGAGAGAGGAGGAGATGAGAGGAAGGATGGAAGAGGAGGTTGAAGAGGAGAAATATGGAATAGATGAAGTAGGAAGAGGGGGAAAAGGTAAAAGATGGAAAAGAAAAAGAAGGAGGAGGAGGAAGACGGGAGGGGAATAGGAATAGAGGAGGAATAGAGAAGGAATAGAGGAGGAGGAGGAAACGGATAAAGAAATAGGTAACGGATGGAGAAGGAGGAGGAGGAGGAGAAATAGGTAACAGATGGAGGAGGAGGAGGAAGAGGTAACAGATGGAAGAGGAGGAGGAGAGGTCAGAGGGAACACAAACATACCTTCAGAACTCATCATCCTCCCACGGCCGATGTCTAGCGCAGATAACTATGGCCTGAGTACCTGTCTTGTTTGACAGAGTGGCGTTTGGTTATCTCTTCTTGTTTGGTTTGAGGAGTGTTGCTTGCTAAATTTCTTCGTCTGGTGATGGTGTGGTGTGAGTGTTGCTTGGTAAGGTTATCTCCTCTTGATTTGAGGAATGTTGCGTAGTTTCTTTCGTCTTGGTGGTGTGATGTTGGTGATAGTTTTGGTGATGGTTGTGGTGATGGTGTAGGTAATGAGTGATGATGCTGAGGGTGATAGTGTTGGTATGGGTCTGATGGTGATGATATTGGGTACTGGTGTGAGGGTGGTAGTTGGTCTAGCCGAAGACAAAGACATTTACCACAAAACGTCTCTATTTAGGAATATAACAACACCTTTAAACGAACACACACACACACACACACACACACACACACACACACACACACACACACACACACACACACACACACACACACACACACACACACACACACACACACACACACGATTGCAGACCCACGTGTATAACACAGGACTAGTTATGACTGCCCTGTGGTCAGTTAGACGCCACCAGAAATGACAGCACACAGAACACACACACACACACACACACACACACACACACACACACACACACACACACACACACACACACACACACACACACACACACACACACACACACACACACACACACACACACACACACACACACACACACACGCACACACACACACACGCACACACACCACACACCACACACACACACGCACACACACACACACACACACACACACACACACACACACACACACACACACACACACGCACACACACACACACACACACACACACACACACACACACACACACACACACACACACACACACACACACACACACACACACACGCACACACACACACACACACACACACACACACACACACACACACACACACACACACACACACACACACACACACACACACACACACACACACACACACACACACACACACACACACACACACACACACACACACACACACACACACACACACACACACACACACACACACACGCACACACACACACACACACACGCACACACACACACACACACACACACGCACACACACACGCACACACACACACGCACACACACACACACACACACACACACACACACACACACACACACACAACACACACACACACACACACACACACTTGAAGGCAGTAGGTACCGCTTCTTCTTCTTTTCTCTCTCTCTCTCTACTGTATACACCACTAGAGTAAGCGAGAGAGGTCGTGTGGCAAGTAATAACAAACTGGGTGCTGAGAGAGAGAGAGAGAGAGAGAGAGAGAGAGAGAGAGAGAGAGAGAGAGAGAGAGAGAGAGAGAGAGAGAGAGAGAGAGAGAGAGAGATTAGAGGAGGATATCTCTTCGTGTTTCATCATACGCTGGGTAGGGATGGAGAGGGGAGGAGGGGGAGGGGGGGGGCTCTGTGCCACCAGGACGATGGATTACTTAAATAGAAAACATGGACCTCTCCTCCTCTCCCCCACACCTCCCTCTATAGTGCCACGTGCTTGTTGCTGGATTGTGGTGTGGTTTTGCAGTTGTTGTTGTTGTTAGGTGCAGGTACTTGTTATTAGTCTTATTGATGTTGTTGTTGGATGTGATGTTGTTGTTGTTGGTTGTTGTTGTTATTTGTTTGTGGCTATTGATATGACTTAGTGCAAAAAAACCTCTCCCCATCCCACCTCCCTACCTTCCTCCCCATCCCACCCCACCTTCCTCTCCCCCTCCCATCCCACCCCACCTTCCTCCCTTCCCACCTCATCCTACCTTCCTCCCATCCCACCCCACCTTCCTCCCTCCCCATCCCACCCCACACCTTCCTCCCCTCCCACCCCATCCCTTTCTCCTCCCCACCCCACCCCACCTTCCTCCCTCCCCATCCCACCCCACCTTCCTCCCTCCCCCATCCCACCCCACCTTCCTCCCCTCCCATCCCACCCCACCTTCCTCCCTCCCCCACTTATCGTCCTATTCCTCATGAGTCATCCCTTGGTCCCTTATTTCCTTTACATTCCCATGTTAGCTCCCCTCTCATTCTTCCGTTCTTCCTCCTTTCCTGTCCTGTCCTTCTTAACCCAAATGCCTCCTCCTCCCCACAACACCACCTCCCCCACAACACCTCCACCTCCTCCCTCCCTCCACAACACGTCCTCCTCCTCCCCACAACACCACCTCCTCCTCCCCAACACCTCCACCCCCTCCTCCCCCACAACACGTCCTCCTCCTCCCCAAACACCTCCCTCCTCCCCACAACACCACCACCTCCCCACAACACCACCTCCTCCCTCCCCACAAACACTTTCTCCTCCCACAACACACTCCCCTAAGCTCCCCAGCATATTCGGTCACATGTTGTTATGCTACACTGCACAATATGAAATTCAAATTATACACAGGATACTGGCCAGGGGTAATGAACAGTCTCTCTCTCTCTCTAGTGCTGTGTGTGTTCGCTCCTCATTATACATTCATAAGGTGTCATGTTTTCAAGTATTACAAAACCACCTCTAAATTATTGCCTCTGGAGGTCTGGTGAGGAATGGGAGGGCGGTGGGGGTGTGTTGGGGGAGGCGTGGTTGTGGGGAGGCGTGGTTGTGGTGGGAGGCGGTTGTGGTGGGAGGCGTGGTGTGGGGAGGCGGTGGGGGAGGCGTGGGTGGGGAGGTGGTGGGGCGTGGCAATGAGGTTGGCGAAGAAGGGCGGGAAAATAAAGGCAATCGGAGAGAGAGAGAGAGAGAGAGAGAGAGAGAGAGAGAGAGAGAGAGAGAGAGTCGGGAAAGAGACAGAAGAGAGAAACACAGTCTTAGACAAAGGGAAAGGAGGGTTAGGATGGAAGAGGGCAAGGCCATCATCACAAAGGGAGCTAGGGAGCCTATCAGTAAGAAGAGGGAGTGTGGTTAGGTTAGGTTAGGTAGACACGGGCGTGGGTGGAATGGAAGAAAGGAGGAAAGGGGGGAGAGGGTGGGTGTGTGGGTGGTCAGTGGATAGCTAAGAAACTCATAGCTAGATCGGCGTGGTTAATGATGGACGGGAATGGTTATTGAAGGAGGGCCGTGGTTAATGAGGGAGGCGTAGTTAATGAGAGGTGGTTAATGAGAAAGGGCGTGGTTAACGAGAGGTGTATAAGGGAAGGGCGTGGTAACGAGAGGGTGTTGTTAATAAGGAAGGGGCGTGGTTAACGAGAGGGGGTTGTTAATAAGGAGGCGTGGTTAACGAGAGGGGGTTAATGAGGAGAGGCACGGTTCACCAAGAAAAGATGTAGTTATCCAGAAAGGGGCATGGCTAACCAACAGAGGGTGTGGCTAACAAGAAATGGGCGTGGTTATATACCAGATTGGGCGTAGACAGGAGAGGGCGTGACTAATAGGAGGAGGGCCACAGGAAAAAAGAGTGAAGACAGTGGAACAAAAATGAAGATGAAGGAAGAGAGAGAGAGAGAGAGAGAGAGAGAGAGAGAGAGAGAGGGGGGGAGAGAGAGAGACAAATGAGTGAAAATGGGAGAGCGAAAGACACCTATAAACTAAAAATAAGAGAGGAATAAAAACAAAGAGAAAGAAAATACTGGACACAGGATGCCCTCAGTCCACGCTGGTACCCTGGTCATCGTGTAGTTTTCCCAGGACGAACGCAGTTGGTCTTTGACGAGGCAAAACTCACACATTATTGTAGACTGTCTAGAGAATTAAAAATAAAATAAACAGACAAATGACATAACTAAAACTACATAGGGGGTGATGTTAAGTTTGATCTCAGTCAATTTCATAATTATAAAACGCTGTGTCTGTGATCAATTAGGTAAGTTCTTGTTCATCCTAAGGAAAGGAAAACACAAACCTTTGCCCTGGCCAGCGAGAGAAAGAGCCAGCTGCTGACTGGTGCTGCTGTGAGCGCCGCTGACCAATCACTGCCCTCCAGTACAGACCCTCTGTGTTTACCTCCTCATCCCACGGCGCCAGACGCACGATCACGCACAGACGCACGAACTCGTACACACACACACACACACACATTTACGCACGCTCTCAGGTATACACAGACCACACACATGGGTACGACCGCACGCGCATAGGTATACATATACAATTACCGCGTATTACTTTACTTTTATACCTCTTCACCACTGATCAGCTCGTTGGCGCTTGGGCGGTCGGCCACGTCTCTGTTACACACTGTTGGCAAATACTGGGCATGTACTGGCTCCTGAACCTGCTCCAGTGTTGGTCAAGTCTGGCTCACACTTGGCGCCATCACAACACTATATCCACACAATTGTAAACGTACGCACATGGATACACACAGACCCCACACAGTCACACACACTAACCGACCCACAAACAAATACATACACAAGATTCCACACAACGACCCCCCAAAAAAAAACAGACATGCTTAATGATCAGATAATGTATACACACAGCCAGAGGCGTAGGGGTGTGTACACAACGACAAGGAAAGTGCATTATGGGTTTACACAGATGGAAGATGTTAAGAGATACTGGCCCCAAACACACACACACACACACACACACACACACACACACACACACACACACACACACACTATTATTATTGTTATTATTATTACACACACACACACACACAACTATCGTAAGAACTTATATGAGAATCTACAATAGTGTCATAAACCTGAGTCTTTACGATACATTCCCACAAGAGCAATTAATTCTCACAAGATCAATAATTAATTCTCACAAGAACAATTAATTCTCACAAGAGCATTGAATCAACTCTCATAACTGAAGCAAAAAGAAAAAAAATATATTATGTGAAGCAACTTTTCGAGAATCAATCTTTGTGTCGTACTTTAAGTGAGTCAGGTACGTAATCACAATCCAGTAGATGATAGAAGAGGGAGGAGGAGGAAGTGGAAATTATTGAGGAACCTTTGAATCCATCTTTCACAGCGTAAGTGAGTCAATTAGATACGTACTTACATCTACAGTTTGAGAGAGAGAGAGAGAGAGAGAGAGAGAGAGAGAGAGGAATCTACCTTAATAATTTTAGGACTCTGGAGGTTGGCGAAGGATGCACACGAGGTTTCCTCACGAGGCCAGACCGCTGACAGTAACCAACCCACGTGCTCCTCACTCACTACGCATGCGCTAACCCGTTAAACAACCTCCCCATCGCGCCTGTGTACAGGAGAGGGGAGGAAGGAAGGAGAGAAGGAGGGAGAAGGAGAGAGAAACAGAGGAGAAGGAAAGGTAAAAGGAGGAGCAAGGAGGAAAGGGGGGGTGGCGAGAGGGAGAAGGAAAGAGGAGAAAGAAGGGTGAGAAGACGAAAGGAGGAAGGGAGGCAAGGAAGGAATGAGGTCGAGGAGTGAGGCTGAGGACAGAGAGAGAGAGAGAGAGAGAGAGAGAAACCCAGAACATTAAAGGTAAAGAAAAAAATGGACAACAAAAGAAACAGACAAATAGAGATAGATAGATAGATAGATAGATAGATAGATAGATAGATAGATAGATAGAGATACCTGTCAGCCACCGTGTTACCTGTCAATTAGTGCTCCAGGTAATCATCTCCGCCACAACAGTCCAGAGTAAGTTTAGGGCACAATGATTTTTTTACGTGTAATACTGTACAATCTCAGCTTTCTTCTCCCTCATTCTTCCACCACCACAACCTCCCCTATTTCTCCAACAAACCTCCTCATCTTCTCCTCCACCACCACAACCTCCCTCATTACCTCATTACTCCACCAATCCTCTAACATAATCTCTCTCCAGCAAAAACCCTCCTTCCTCCTCCTCCTTCTCCACTTTCTCCTCCTCCTCCCTCCTCCTCCACTCTCAATATACCACGTGGTCACAACTGATGAGGAAGGTTAACAGATATAATGGAGAGAGAGAGAGAGAGAGAGAGAGAGAGAGAGAGAGAGAGAGAGAGAGAGAGAGAGAGAGGAGAGAGAAGGTAGTAAAATAATACAGTGAGAAAACGAGAACAAGAGAGACAAGGAAGTAAGAGAGCGAGACGATATATCTCCGCCTCTCAGAGAAACGTGACTTCAGGTTGACAAAAGATCAGCTGATTTGTGTTGACAAGGCAGGAAGAGGAAGAAGCAGAGGAGGAGGAGGAGGAGGAGGAAACAGTGACGCAGGAGGAAGAGGAAGCAAAGACGCAAGAGGAAGAGAAGGAGAAAGCAGTGAAGCAGGAGGAAAAGGAGGAAGAGAACACAGAGACACAGAAACATAAGGAACCAGGCACCAGTAACGACGCAGAAGGAGGGAGGAGGAGGAGGAGGAACCAACCAAGCAATGACGCAGAAGGTTACAATGACGTACGAATACAAGTGAAAAAAATGAAGAAAAACATCACAATATAGTACACGTTTATTACCTTGACTGGTGCACTAGTACGTGTTTCTGATAGCATCCAAATTAGAGGGTTGGTGTACCTCAAGGATTCCCTCATATCTCAACCCTGCTCACGATCTACATGTAAAAAAAAAAAATATTAAATAACCGATGTAAATAAACAGAAAACATGTGACTTTGTGGTGATGTTGGGTGGTGGAGGTTGAATGTTGGTCAGTAGGGTGATAAAAATAAATGATACCACGGTTGAGAGAGAGAGAGAGAGAGAGAGAGAGAGAGTCATGAAATTACAGTATATTACAAGAATAATAATTATAGTATTAATAATCACCCAACAGAATCACAGTACACACACACACACACACACTGTTCTATAGCACATCCCTTAATCTGGCCAAGATGTAATGGATAGTTTAAGAGTGTAAATGGAATAGGTCTTTGATTCATAAATTCTTCCTATCACTTTCTCTCTTCCTATATCCCTTCCTACCCCTCTCCCCATCCCTACCTTACTGCATTCCACCTCATCTCTTTGGGCCTTGAAACCCTCCTCCCTCTTTCCTCTCCCCACTGTACCCTCCCTCCCTTTCTCCCCACTGTACCCCTTTCCTCCTCCACTCTCCACTGTACCTATCTCCTCCACCATCCTCTCCCTCCTCCACTCACCCCCACTGTACCTTATCTCCCCACTGTACCTCCTCCACTCACCCACTGTACCCTATTCCCCACTGTACTCCTCCTTCAATCCCCACTGTACCTCTAGTTAAGGTACACTCATACTGTAAGCTTGACCCACCATCAATTACAGGGTCAAGTGTGAAGGTGTGTTTGGGTGTACTGTAGGTCCGGATAAGGGTGTGTTTGGGTGTATGTCCGGATAAAAGGATACATGTGGGTGTATGTTCGGATATACGGGTGTGGGTCCGGATATAAGGGTGTGTTTGGGTTGTCGCAGTGATTGGGTCCGGCAGCTGTAGCCAGAAGGTCGGATGAAGGGCGTAACGCGTACAGTAAACACCTGAATGTGACCAACCCGGCGACCACACGCTCACCCATGCACGACCTGATGACGCTATAGGGATAGGCCCATGGAAGACGGCTGAGTCATAGTGATGCCCTAACAATAATAATAATAATAATAATAATAATAATAATAATAATAATAATACTAATACTAATAATAATAATAATAATAATAATAATAATAATAATAAAGTAATACTACTACTACTACTACTACTACTACTAATAATAATAATAATAATAATAATAATAATAATAATAATAATAATAATAAACTATAATAATAATAATAATTAACTATAATAATAATAATATAATAATAATAATAGTAATAATAAAAGTGATAGTAATTGAAGGGTCCCGCATCATAAGGTGCTTTCAGACCATCCGGGCGAACCGTTTTTTGGTGGAAAGCACTATTTTCGGCCTCGCTCTATACGATGGTAGTTGATAAGATCTCCTTACTACACTGTAATTAAGGTTGAAAGTCCTTTGAAAGTAGGGTAGAACATCGATTTGTGGCAGACAGGAAAGCATTGGCTTGGCTTTCACGTCGTAAGGCCCCTCATCCCCAGCAGTGAGTGAGTGAGAGCGGGTGGCCAATCACATGAGAGCCTACAGCCTCCTCCCCCATCTCGGCCAATGACAGTGAGCGTCTGCTGTCTACGTCACGGCTCTTCCAGCGGGCGGAATCTACACTCGATATAGAAAAAGCCATAAGTGGGGTGGAGTTTTGTTGCTTTAAGTCAACATTGCAACAACCCAACTACCTATCATCTGCAAGTACAATCCTTTACTTTCGAAATGCATCAAAAATGAATGTTATATCTCAAAAAACAACAAAGTTATGCATGTTTGAAGTTGGTTAAAACTTTAAACGTGGTTTTTCGGTTTTAAATTTTGGCGAATAACCACATACGATGTGGGGCGCCTCAATTATAATAAATAATAATAATAATAATAATAATAATAATAATAATAAATAATAATAATAATAAATAATAATAATAATAATAATAATAATAATAATATAAATAATTAATTAATAGTAATAATAATACATAAAATATAAACAATGGGGTGTATAAATATTATAAATACCTAATTACAATATTCGGACAGGTAACATTCATGACGGCGTGACAACAGGTGTTCTCTGTGAGCACCGCGCCCTCCTCTCTCTCTTCTAACACACACACACACACAATAATAAAACACCATTATGATGATGATGATGATGATGATGATGATCATCATCATCATCATCATCGTCATCGTCATCGTCATCATCATCATCATCATCATCATCATCATCATCGTCATCATCATCATCATTCTTTCAATCCTAAACTATCACACCAAGAGTTTTTACACCTGTTCATAAATGTTTTTGTTTTTTTATTGGCGAGGTTCAAATTACACGGATCTTGTAGGGTGGAGAACCAAGCACTGACGTCTGTCTGGGGAGGAGGAAATCGCTAAAAACATATCCACCAAATTTATATATCCTGGATGTGTGTGTGTGTGTGTGTGTGTCATCGATCATAAAGTAATGTAATATTTACAGATACACACGAATATATATATATAATATACGTTATATACATCCAGGCAGGAAATATATATTGTGAGGGTACACTCTAGGATTCTGTTTGATTGTTTGTTATTTGTTTGTTTGTTCTTCGGTTGGTTGGTTGTTAACGAGTGTTTTGCATCAAGACTCACGTGTTACCTCGAGACATAAGGTCAAAAGGTCAGACATCAAGGTCACACCAATAGATTACAGGCTAAGGTCACAGAGAGGGTCAAATTATATTGACCTGAGATGGCATCACCAATGTTTGTAGCACTCGGAAACCATATATGCCTCTGTTTACTTAAGAGGTCAAAAGAGGTCAACTATCAAGGGCATGATCGGTAAGAAAAAATGTCAAAACATGAAGACAGGTCAAGGTCAAAGGTCACGAAAAGAGATCAGAGGTCACCGGAGTCATCTAGATTGGAAACAGCTTAAAATACTACCTCCACTTCCATTCGCCACCACCACTACCACCACCACCACCACCACACCACCACCACCACACTTCCCCACACCACCACTTTCTCTCACCATCACCACCACCACCACTACTTTCCCCACCACCACTTTCTCTCACCATCACCACCACCACCACCACCCACTTCCCCACACCACCACTCTCTCACCATCACTACCACACCACCACTTCCCAACCACCACTTTCTCTCACCACTACCATATCCCCACACACCATTTCTCTCTCACCACTACCATATCCCCTCACCACCACCACCACCCTCAGCACTACGAGATGTCTCTATTAGTCCTGTTCAACTTGGTAGATGAAGGTGAAAGGAGTTTGGTGGAAAGGTTAAGGGGAGGAAAAGGCTCTGATGGATAGTAGGTGGGGAGTAATGAGGAGGGGTGAGAGGGTGGGGAGTATTGGGGAGGTGAGAGGGAAGTGGGGAGTAGTGAGGGAGGTGGAGGTGGGAGTAGAGTAGGGAGGGTGGGGAGGTGGGGACATGGAGGAGGGAGAAGAAGGGAAGAAGGGAGAAGAGGAGAGAAGAGGAGGAGGAGGAGGAGGAGGAGGAGGAGGAGGAGGAGGAGGAGGAGGAGGAGGAGGAGGAGGAGGAGGAGGAAGAAAATTCATATTGGAAAAAGCTTTGCATCAATCGTCATCCTTCCTTCCCTCCCTCCTTCTTCCCTACCCTTTCCCCTTCATCCCACTCATTTCTTCCCTCCTATCCCTCCTTTTCCCACCTTCTCGTCTCCTTATTCACCCCATATCCTTTCCCCCTTCATCCTCCTCCTTTTCTTTTTCCTCCTCCTCCCTTCTTCTTCCCCCTCCTCTTCCTTCTCTTCCTCCTCCCTTCTTCTTCCTCCTCCTTCCCTTCTCCTCCTCCTCCTCCTTCCTCTCTACCAAATCCCCTCCTTTAACTCATCTCATGAGTGTTCTTTGATGACGGAAGTTCTACAGGCCAGATTAAGAGACGCTCGACAGACAGACAGACATAGATAGATAGATAGATAGATAGATAGATAGAAAGATAGACAGATAGATAGATAGACAGATATATAGATAGATAGATACATACATACATACATATACAGACAGACACAGACAGACAGACAGACAGACAGACAGACACACGGATCGTTTGACTTTAATTTCAATATAACCAAAGCTCCTAAAAGATCAAATGGATACTCGTGTCTAATGGGCCCAGACTAACCATTAATTAATTATCAAAGGTTGGAGCCCCAATCCTAATGGTTCGGTTAAGTTGATGTTGTAGCCTTGAGACTGGACCATTAGGACCCACTGCAACCCAACCCATCCTAACCCAACCTATCCTAATCAAACCTAACCCACCCTAATCTAATCTAGCCTATCCTAACCTAATCTATCCCATCCCAATCTAACCCATCCCAACCCAACCCATCCCAATCAACCCAACCTATCCTAACCTAATCTATCCTAACCCAACCCAACCTAACCTATCCTAACCTAACCTAACCAACCCCCTCCCCCCAAGGTAACGTTAGGGTATAGTTAATCATTGACAAAATAAGCTTGATTGATTAATGCTCAGGTGACCCAACTTAAAAACGTTATTTATTTTGTAGCTAAAAAAGTTTCACTGCACTGCCTCACCTTCGTCAGCACTGTCCCACCTTCCCCAGCACTGTCCCACCTTCCCCAGCACTGTCCCACCTTCCCCAGCACTGTCCCACCTTCCCAGCAGTCCCACTGTCAGCACCCACCTTCCCCAGCACTGTCCCACCTTCCCCAGCACAGTCCCACCTTCCCCAGCACAGTCCCACCTTCCCACCCCAGCACAGTCCCACCTTCCCCAGCACAGTCCCACCTTCCCCAGCACTGTCCCACCTTCCCCAGCACTGTCCCACCTTCCCCAGCACAGTCCCACCTTCCCCAGCACTGTCCCACCTTCCCCAGCACTGTCCCACCTTCCCCAGCACTGTCCCTTCCCCAGCACAGTCCCACCTTCTGTCAGCACTGTCCCACCTTCCCCAGCACAGTCCCACCTTCCCCAGCACTGTCCCACCTTCCCCAGCACTGTCCCACCTTCCCCAGCACTGTCCCACTTTCCCCAGCACAGTCCCACCTTCCCCAGCACAGTCCCACCTTCCCCAGCACTGTCCCACCTTCCCCAGCACTGTCCCACCTTCCCCAGCACTGTCCCACCTTCCCCAGCACTGTCCCACCTTCCCCAGCACAGTCCCAGGAGGAGATGGAAGGGGAACTTTTTATCGTATTCATTGAGGTGTGTAGCGTGATCCTCTCTACCCGTTGCGTTATTGGGCCGATAAATACGCTTCAATGAGTTCAGGCTATTTGATCTCCTCCCATAAAGGCCTCACCACTGATTTGTCTTAAGCTTCTAATGTCACTAATGAATATACCGTAACCTATTCTATTATAATGTGTATGAACCTCTGGCCTCCGTAGCAAAATTGTGTACTTCAATCTTGCCAATAAGGCTGTTAAGCTCACTCACCAGGTGTTGACGTGACAATAAAACAATGCAATATAGTTTTTGATGCCCAGGTGTGTGTGTGTGTGTGTGTGTGTGTGTGTGTGTGTGTGTGTGTGTGTGTGTAGGTCATTACGTCTGGTGCAGCTCTCAGGTGGTATTAAGGTGAGTATTCGAAAACAGACGACGAAGAAAGGTTAGTAAACAAAACAGCTTCAGATACTTTACAGGGATTCTCAATACAAGATTTCTTTCGCGTTCTCTTACGTAAAAAAGAGAAGAGAAAGTTTGGGATATCTTACCCAGAATCAATTATTATTTTAATTTCACCATGATAGAGGCTGGGGAGATATGGGGAGAATGGCGACAATGAATGGGCGGGCGGGAAGGGTGACCACATGGGACCAACATCCTAAGGACCCTGGCCACCCTCACTCCTTCGTCTTCTTCTCGGCAGCACCAGAGGCAGGGTGGCGTCCACGTGGCCGGCTGAACCCTCTCCACCAGGCAACAAACATACAAGAACCTCGGCTTAATATAGCATGAAAGAGCATTACATTCACAGCTACATAACATCAACCTTCGCCTGATCAGACCTTAGTAACCGAGGCTTTCGACACGACACCGGCGGCCAACTTTCCATCGAGCGAGTATAATCAACTGGAAAATCCAAGTCAAGTCAAGACGGCCCCCGAAGGTAGTCTGAAGGGTAGTCCGAGTGTGACCTTCTAAGTGTCTTTAACCCTTGAGTTACCTGGAAATCCAGATGGGGCAGTTATCAAGGGGATCCTGAGGCCATTTCTAGCCGCTCCTTCACCTTCTTGGGTCATGTGGAAGTGGTGGAATGCTGACGGCGGCATACCTCGCCCTAGCTCAAGGAGACAGGGAAAAACCGGCATGAGGAATCCCCCGATGGGCTTACATTCTACCTTGTGAAGGGTTAAGATTCGGTGACTCAAAGTTAAATAGGTTACTGGGACGCCCGGCTTCCATATCCCCCGAATACCACGATGTCTTACGTGTCTGATAACGACATAAATGACCTGAAACTATTAAGGCAAAAACATAATGACTTAATTAATGTTTTGATGCGGTTGGTCTTAATAAATATGTCTGGAATGCTGAGACTTAGGATGGTACAGCTCCTGGTATGAGTTTTTTCAGCTCCCTTGATCTCACACACACACACACACACACACACACACACACACACACACACACACACACACAAATACCATGGAGCAAATTATACACACTGAGTATATTGACGCACGAGTATCATTGCTAGTATAAATATTATTGTTATGTAAAAAAAAAAAAAATCAGCCTTTCAGCTTACAAAGTTTTTATGTACTGGAATTTCATGAATGTCAGTGAAGCTCATAACCACCATCACACAACGAGGCCTTGATGTTAATGAACGCTTCTTGAGTACAATGACGTCAGATTTAAGACGAAAATGTTTACATGAATGAGAAAATAAATAAAAAATATATAAAAGTTCATCGAAAAACAGCGCCCGAGGTATTTTTCCCGAAGATATGAATGAAAAACAAAGATTATTTTACTCAACTTGGCACCTCACTGGCGCTCTTAAATGTAAATACTAACACTTGAATACTAAAGGTTTAAGTACCAGTAAGTAGACAAGTATTTTTACCTGTGATATATAGAGGTTAATTACTCGATAGTACACCTGGTGGCGCTAAGGGACACGTGGAACACCTCACCTGCAGTTTACTATATCCGGTGATAGTGTTAGAGGTACACTCTCTCTCTCTCTCTCTCTCTCTCTCTCTCTCTCTCTCTCTCTCTCTCTCTCTCTCAGTTGCATCCGTACAAATATCGGGCTGTTGCATTTACTACCACCATTACCACACCACCACCCTGATCAACACTACCACCACCACCATCAACACCACGTCTCTCCACCACTACTACTGCCGCTCACCACCACGACCACCACCAACTGCCGCCCACCACCACTAACACACCACCACCACAACCACACCACCACCACTGCCGCCCACCACCACTACCACACCACCATTACTGCCGCCCACCACCACTGCCGCCCACCGCCACCAAGCTATTATTAGGCAAGACTCGACATCTGGGAAGCGCGTCCGTCCGGCCTTGACCCAAAGACACACTGCTCGAGGCCCCAGCACCAACATTCTCCCCGGGTGCAACTGCTGCTAGGGTGGTGGTGGAAGGGGTGGTGGTGGAAGGGGTAGTAGTGGTGATGGTGGAAAGGGTGGTGTTGGTGAGGGAAGCGATGGTGAAAGTAGTGGTGGTGGTAGAGGTGAATATAGTGATGGTGGTGAAAGTAGCGGTGGTGGTAGAGGAATATAGTGATGGTGGTGAGGGTGGTGAAAGTAGCGGTGGTGGTAGAGGTGGTGATGGTGGTGGTAGTAGGTGAATATAGTGATGGTGGTAAGGGTGGTGAAAGTAGCGGTGGTGGTAGAGGTGAATATAGTGATGGTGGTGAGGGTGGTGAAAGTAGCAGTGGTGGTAGAGGTGAATATAGTGATGGTGGTGAGGGTGGTGAAAGTAGCGGTGGTGGTAGAGGTGAATATAGTGATGGTGGTAAGGGTGGTGAAAGTAGCGGTGGTGGTAGAGGTGAATATAGTGATGGTGGTGAGGGTGGTGAAAGTAGCGGTGGTGGTAGTGAATATGGAATGGTAGAAGGGAAAGGGTGAAGGAAGAGAAGTGGGCGAGAAGGGGCAGGGAAGGTGAGGGATCAGTGTGGTGGGAGGGAAAGCATATTTAAATAATGAAGAGGAGGAGGAAGAGGAGGAGGATACCGATCTGGAGAGTAAACAGAAGAAGGGAGGAAGAGAGAGGAGATGAACATAAGAATATAAGTAAACGAAGACCAAGACCAAGATAGATAGATAGATAGATAGATAGATAGATAGATAGATAGATAGATAGATAGATAGATAAGGAAATAAAGGAAGGATAAAGAAATAAATACCTTGAAATATATAAGAAACAAAATAATTATAAGAAAGTAAAAATGAGAGAGAGAGAGAGAGAGAGAGAGAGAGAGAGAGAGAGAGAGAGAGAGAGAGAGAGAGAGAGAAGACAAACAGACAAATAAAGAGACAATCAAAACAACAACGACAATCAAAACAAAGTAACAAAACAAGGTAACACACAGGTCATAATTTCTTCACCCAGTCAGCAAAGTGATACCACCCTCAGTGTCAAGACCTGACTGAATTACTCACAATAGGCAAATTGTACTCTAAAGCTTTGTCAATAAATTTGTTAAACTAAAAAAGCAAAACAGCAACGGCCGTTAATGTCAGCGTCGCCACACCAACAAACGCTAGTGCTGGCAGAAGACGGGCGAACTTTATAGTCTGGCATCTATAAACGTCTAATCACTGCCAGGTGCTGATGATTGCTGGTGCTGCCGATAGTTTTAGATGTGTAACAGGTCAGTCATAGCATGTGATGGATGGGAGAGATGTCGTGTGGACAGGACTAGACAGGAAGAGGAATGGGATAAAGAGGAGGAAGGAGAAGGAGGAGGAAGGAGAAGGAGGGGAAAGAGGAGGAGGGAAAGGTGAGGGAGAGGGGGAGAGGAGAAGGATGGGGATGAGGAGGAGGAGGAAGAAGAAGAGGAGGGGGAGGTAATGTGAATGTTGAGACTGCAGGCAAGGAGCTCCATGTCTGAGGAAGAGTTGGAGTTTTTGTAGGTGATGCGTGAGGAGAGGAGGAGAGAAAGGAACCAAGGTGATGAAAGCGAAGAAATGATGGTGTGTGTGTGTGTGTGTGTGTGTGTGTGTGTATCATGAAGTGCGTAAAAGAATAGGGTGCGTCGGGTCGTCAGTGATATTCAGAAAAATCGATTTAACTTGTAATAAGGGTCGAAGACGAAAATTCCCACCCACCCCACCCCACCCACCCACCCAACCCCACCCCCACCCCACCCCACCCCACCCCACCCCACCCCACCACAGGAGAACACTATAGCAATACGGGGTGATTATGGGAAATCTTACATAACAGCGGATTATATGGACAAACCTCACAATAAATGAAGGCTTAAGAGAGCTACTGCCAGCTGAAGTAAATAATAGTATCGAAGACCCGCACTAAGAACCCCCCTGACAGTGATGACGGCCCTCTCACAAAAGGCTACTAGTGGTGAGACTCCCACTTAAAAATTGCTGAAACGGGAAGGAAATTGTGGGCTAAAGTATTTCACAGTACCGGGGCCAAACAAGTGGTGGCGAAGGTTTTGTGTTTACATTTTCCTAGGAAGGGTGGCTAGAGGGATGACTTATACCCAGAAGGAGGAGGAGGAGGAAGAGGAGGGGGGAGAGGAGGAGGGGGGAGAGGAGGAGGAGGAGGGAGAGGAGGAAAGGGGTTATGACAGGCAGGAGCTGGAGATTCTCGAGAAGAGGAGCCAGCAACTTCCCCTCAGGAACTCCAGTGATGAGCCAACACATGGTAACACGCCCTTGGTTTCATCCCAGGAACACCACCACCTCACTTACTCGACCGCATGGTATGTAAACACTTTGGTGATTGAAATATAACACCCTATTTGTCAGCGTCGTAAAGATTTCTTACCTTAACACACACTGTGAAGAAAGACTAACTCTCAGCTCAGCACAAATCAAGTTTTTGTTCTGTAGAGTTCAACTGAAGCAAAAACTTTCTACCTCACTGTTGAGTATAAATAAACCTTTCGTCCTTGATTACTCACCACACATAAATACTCTGTACCATCTGGACAATATCTACCACAAAAAGAAAAAAGAAAACTTTGACCGTACAGTGGACCACCAAGATCCATTTTTTTTTATTTCTATTATACTCGTACTTTTTTGTTGTCTCTCACCCCCAGGCGCCTTATTCCCCGTGTTCCTGGTACTCAACAAGCTGCTGTATCCAGGTACCTGCGTTTACTAGTACCTGACCCAAGCACCCAAGCAGAAGGGGGACTAAAAGTTTCACAGGACGAACACACACACACACACACACACACACACACACACACACACACACACACACACACACACACTGCGTAACTACAATAAACTAGTCATCAACTTGAAATAAAATTAAGTTAAATAAACCTACTTCTATGTCACAATTGATAACGTAACGACACTGTACTGTAGGTCAGGGTGTGTTTGTGTGTGTGTGGCCGAGTCTAAGGAACTGGTAGTGAAGATGTCATACCGGGAACTGCCCAGTTTCCCGGTACTTCCTCAACATAGGTCATGATACAGATTTCCTGTGACCCGCAGCTGAAGTTCCTGACTAACAAGAGTTTTGAAATTCGGGAAATTTGGAATATTTGGAAGTGGTTTTTATATTAAGTTATAACTGGTTCTGATAACATTATAAACATCGCCTGTAGTAACGCCCATACATCACCACCACCACGCCCACAGTAACGCCCGTACACCACCACGCCCACAGTAACGCCCGCACACCAACACCACACCCACCACCAATTCTACTCTACACCACCCCGGTCAATATCCCCTCTCCCCCTTCAAACAATACCACCACCATCCCCCCACCCCCTCACCCGTCAAGGCCTATCCCTCGTGGCCATATAGAAAGGCTCTCGTAGACTAATTTGCCCAATGCCAGGTGAAGGCAGGTGACCAAGGCTGGCCAGCTGTCTCAACACGCCATAAACCAGGTAATTACAACCACAATGCCCGGATACCTTCCTCTATATATAAATCCTTAATTGTCAGTTTACCCTAAAGTTGTTTATTTCAAGTCGTAATTGGTCGTTCACCTAAACTACCAGGTGGTGTGGTGTTGATGTTATAATGCATTAACCGAGACTTCCACAGGTAAAGTCTTTAATGTCAAGCAGGTAATTCCAGGTATGTGAATCTTAATGGTCCCTATAACTGCAGGAGAAAAGGTATACACACATTACCTATAGTTTATAACACCTGAAGAAGGAAGGTGTTATTCTGAAGGTGTTTGAAAATATAACTAAAATCAATTATAGGTTTAATTTTTAGCAATAGAGTTAGATCATAAGGGATAGAGTATAATGTCAGGTGTATTATCTCTAAATGAGGTAATTAACTTCATAGGTATTGATGTCAGGAAGGTGGTGCATTATCGTGACATCGTGACATCTTTTTTTTTTTTTTGGGGGGGCCTTTATTCGTTATTGTATTTTCTTATATTCTTCCTATTCTTCCTCCAGTTCTCTTACCTTTATTCCTCCACGTCCAGTTCTTCTCTTTCCTTGCAATCACACACACACACACACACACACACACACACACACACACACACACACACACGAGCTGATCGCTATAAGAACAGCCCAGTCCCAACCATTGTAAAATTATCAATAACTTTTAATAAATCAGTGTATTCACTCCCAGTAAACACTGCTCCTTACACTGTCACTATGTTGAAATGCCCTGTAGTTTGAGCTTTTCCCCATCTAGTTATTATATGTCTTATTTGTGTCACTTATGTTACTTGTATATTATTTGTAATTCGTAACCCATTCCCCAAATATGTAACTGTATATTTTCAGCCTTCTGGCTGCCAAGCTCTTTCAATAAACCGTTAATTATTATTATTATTATTATTACGTCATTTACTCGGTTGCGCCCGACTCATGGGATGAAATTGTGTACCGGAGAGAGAAAGTTAATCTCCAAGGCTTACATAAGAGTGTAACCGATCACGTGGTTTGATTCCATAGCAGAGAGAGAGAGAGAGAGACTTAATACCTGTGAGGCTCCTAAATACTGTCGATTACAAGTGTATTATATGTGTGTGTGTGTGTGTGTGTGTGTGTGTGTGTGTGTGTGTGTGTGTGTGTGTGTGTGTGTGTGTGTGTAATAATAATAATAATAATAATTAACGGTTTATTGAAAGAGCTTGGCAGCCAGAAGGCTGAAAATATACAGTTACATATTTGGGGAATGGGTTACGAATTACAAATAATATACAAGTAACATAAGTGATACAAATAAGACATATAATAACTAGATGGGGAAAAGCTCAAACTACAGTCATTTCAACATAGTGACAGTGTAGGAGCAGTGTTTACTGGGAGTGAATACACTGATTTATTACAAGTTATTGATAATTTTACAATGGTTGGGACTGGCTGTTCTTATAGCGATCAGTTCGTGCACGTATTATGGATGCGGTTGGTGTCGAACAGCAATTCTTGGACAAGGTAGTGTGTGTGTGTGTGTGTGTGTGTGTGTGTGTGTGTGTGTGTGTGTGTGTGTAAATCATAAATGGCTACCAAAATGCATTAAGACTCAATGTATATATAAACCAAAGTATATTATCTTACAGCTCATACAGAATTTCACCTGAAGTTATCTTTGAGAATCTAGAACCAACCCCCCCCACCCGCCCAAGAGGTTATGTTACCAAAGTGCAGTTCAATCTCTCTCTCTCTCTCCTTAATTGGGGAACCGAGAAGTCCTAAGAACTTCAGATAGGGAGGTCCTTCTACCTATTCCCTCCCTCTCCTCGCCTCCCTTCCCCCCTCCCTTCCTTATCCCCTACACCACCTCTCCCCCTCCACCACCAGCCATCACTACCTGCACGAGTAGTATACCTGTGTGTGCCTATATGTGTATACCTGTATGTGTGTACCTATGTGTACTTGTATGTGTGTGTACCTATGTGTACCAGTATATATATGTGTGCCTATGTATACCTGTATATGTGTGCCTCTACTATTGGGTACGCATGCGTAATGAGATTTTAACCTACGCTTTTACGCTCCTGACACGTGAAATGTCGACTCTACACTCCAGGTTATATTGTTCCCTGGACAGACATTTAGATAATTACGCTATTACCTACTACACGGTCATCGATTACCAGTCTGTCCTATTGTGTGTCTGTCTGTGTCTGTCGATCGCTTTTGTTCTCGACTAAGACATAAGACAGACAGACAGACAGACTGGACCTGGATGTCTTCAATTGTACCCTTAATTGACCCTAAGACGGATGTATGGAACCTTAATTCCCTCCTTATTCCTGTGCCTCAGTTTCATGACAGATCGAGACTCCTTAAACCGATCTTGGGACCTTAACAAGACCACCTAAAATCTTCTGTGTCCTTTAAGATAGTCATAGTCCTTTAAGATAGTCATAGTCCTTTAAGATAAGACATGGTGCTTTAAGATAGTCATAGTCCTTTAAGATAGACATAGTGCTTTAAGATAAACTCGTAGACTGGTGAAACTGACTGGTGGAACTGACTGGTGAAACTGGCTGGTGGAACTGACTGGTGGAACTGGCTGGTGGAACTAACTCGTAGACTGGTGAAACTGACTGGTGAAACTGACTGGTGAAACTGACTGGTGGAACTAATAGGTTGGAACTGACCCATCCAGATCATCAGACAGACTCAGGGTTTGGGTCCTGGACTAGACTGCACAAGAAAGGAGTGAGTCACCCAGTTCTGGTTTGGTGCTGTGAAGACCCTGGGAGTCCTGTTTTGGAGGGATGGGACAGGGTGTGGCTTAGCGGGGAGTCCTGTGAGTGCAAGGGCGTCGCTGAGGGATGAATGTCCTTGTTTATTTATTTGTGTGTGTGTGTGTGTGTGTGTGTGTGTGTGTGTGTGTGTGTGTGTGTGTGTGTGTGTGTGTGTGTGTGTGTGTCACCTAAATCCACACAACAATTACAACCTTCATATTTCCATTTTCTAAACAACTAACAATAACAACCAAGAATCAACCATTAGCCTTCACAATTACACAAATTATACACACACACACATCTGTACACCCAGCTCACTGAACCAGATGCAACACAACCAAAAATTAGACCACAGAGTAACGTTGTATAGATAAAATTCTCCTCTTGCCCCCAACACTGACCTTTCCTTATGGTCGACACGAGGTTATAACACCATGTGATATTCGACCTCATGATCCCCGTGAGACTGTGGACGAACACAGACCTAAAACTAATCTAATTAAAGCTATGAAGAACCCCCAAAAAATTTTACCCAAGTTTATTAACCTTCATAATGTAAGGGAGAGAGAGAGAGAGAGAGAGAGAGGAGTTCAAAGGTGGATGAGCCTTAGACTAACTCTCTTTAAGGTTTATTTTGGCTTGTTACTCTGGCAGTCATCAGGGAGGGAAGTGTTTACGTTCCATGATGTAACAAATTATGAGGGAGGGAGGGAGGGAGGGAGGGAGGGGTGTATACCGTGGTCGTGCAGCTTGGCTAATGATACAACACGTACAAATTATATCCTATTGATTCAACAACACCAGCATAGGCAGACGAGTATACAGGTACAGGGGCAGATGCAGGGGCAGGGGCAGATGCAGGGGCAGATGCAGGTACAGTCCCCTTCACTAGTGCGTTTACAGGGGCTCGTCAGGCTTTGTGCAGTGTGGCAGCCCTGTGTTTGTTTAAATTCGACAGAAGGAAATTCGCAATAGTAAACACAGTAAAGAAACTAAGTAAAATAATACTAAAACAAATATATCAAAGATAATGAATTGTGGAATATTTATATGACGAGCCCCTGTAAACGCACTAGTGAAGGGGACTGTACATATGCAGGTTCATAGGCAGATGTGAGTATTCCTGATACTGTGTCACACTCGAGTCACCCCCCGTCCTCTCCCTCAGATGGTCAGGCTTGGAGACAACTCGCCCACACAGCCTAAAAAAAGACGCGTTACCCCTGGATGTCAACATATTATGATCACTGTGTTATGAAGCAGAGGAGGGGGAAGATGTACAGTTGATGACATTTCCGACTAGTACACTCAGCGTTGTCAATCCATTCTTTCCGTGAGGTGTGAACCCTGAGCGTATCTGAACGTGAATCCGAAGCCTTAAGTTACTCGGTGAGACGTGAGGTGCACACAGTGGCCTGGGACCTCAATGATATAATTTGACTCAATACAAGTGCCTGGCAACGTTGACATAGATTATTGAACTACAGTACTATGGACGCTTTTAACGTGGAGTGAATAACACCTGTCCTGCAGTAGACAATATAAGGCTGAAACATTTAGTTACATAGTATAAATCAGCCACTTTATTTATCCTCAAGCAAAGTGTGGTCCCAGGCTACTGTGTGCACCTCACGTCTCACCGAGTAACTTAAAGGCTTCGGATTCACGTTCAGATACTCTCGGGGTTCACACCTCACGGAAAGAATGGGCTGACAACGCTGAGTGTACTAGTCGGAAATGTCCCCAACTGTACACACCCCCGTCCACCAGCAGGAGAGGTCAGAGTCACCGTGTGTTAGTACTATGGCGACCTGTACATGGCCATCAAGTAGCAATGTTTAACGGGATATTGTTGTTACCGTAGTTACATCAGGCGGTGAACGAAGGAGCAGGGGGAAGAGGAAATATAGAGATAGATTGATAGACAGATGAATGAGACGGAAAAAGACAAAAACAGACAGACAGACAGATAACTAGACAGAGAGATATTCAATAAAAACTTCATACTGCAGTTTACATCCATTCAGTATATACACCCACAACGCAGGGGAATTGAGTGGTCTCTCTTTGCGCTTTTTATTGTCTGTCTGTCTGTCCAAACACATCCCAACTCAATGTTTTCAAACGTCACTGAATTTCAATTTAGTTCCAGACTGCATTAAACTATTTTCTCGTTGGGTTTAGTTACTGAGGGTGAAATGGTAGAACTCAAGGTCATAGGTCAGGTTCAAGGACACAGGTCAATGTCATGGGTCAAGGTCACAGGTCAGGTTCAAAGGTCAAGGTCATGGGCCAGGGTCACAGGTCAGGTTCAAAGGTCAAGGTCACAGGTCACCCGTCAATCATTTATCGTTAATACGCCTATGAAAAAGATGGATATTACTAACCTAACCTAACCTAGCCTAGCCTAACTTAACCTAACCTACCTAACCTAATCTAACCAACCCCAACCAGATCTTAACCCAGCCTGACCTAATCAGATATCAACCAAACCTGACTTTAACCCAAAACAATAACCCCGACCACATGATCCGGAGGGAGGGAAAAGGAGGAGGTAGATGAGGGATAAGAGAGAAGGGGGAGGAGGAGGAGGAAGAGAAAGAGGAGAAGGGGAGAGCAGGAGGAGAAATGGGGGAGGGGGAGCAGGAGGAGAAATGGGGGGAGGGGGAGGAGACACACCGACCGGAAACAGAGTCCTTGCAACTATTCAAGGAAATCGCTGACTGCTCCAACCGTTCCGTGAGAGAGAGAGAGGATGGCCACGCGCGGGCCATAATTACGCTCCCTGGGGCCAGGATGCTCTACGCCAAAAGTGTGTATTTACGCAGCGCCAAGTAATACCCCTGAGAGCCATTGCCCTCACAAGGTCAGGCGGGAGGGTGACCATCTGACGCTGAGAGAGAGAGAGAGAGAGAGATTGGGAAGAGAGAAGAATGGAGAGAATGTAGGGATGGAAAAGAGGGAGAGGAAGAGGGGATGAAAAAAAGAGAAAGGGGAAGGGGAAAGAGAGAAGAGCGAAAGGAAGGAGATATGGAAAAACAGGAGAGGGGGGAGACAGGAAGATATGAAAAAGAGGGAAAGAGGACGAGGGGGAATAAAGGAAGGGACAAGGGAAGAGAGAAGGAGATAGAAGGCAAGTAGAGGGGGAAAGAACAGAAGAGGAAAGTGAGAAGGAAGAAAGGAAGGAAAATAGCAAAAACATTACAATAGCAACAAAACAAAAACAAGATCAGAAATATTATACCAACAACAACAACAACTACAGAACAACAACAACAACTACAGAACAACAACAACAACAACTACAGAACAACAACAACAACAACTACAGAACAACAACAACAACTACAGAACAACAACAACAACAGACCACAACAACAACAACAAACTACAGAACAACAACAACAGAACCACAAACCAACAGAACAACAACAACAACAGAACCACAACAACAACAGAACCACAACAACAACAACAACAACAGAACCACAACAACAACAACTACAGAACAAGAACAACAACAGAACCAACAACAACACAACAACAGAACCACAACAACAACAACAAACTACAGAACAACAACTACAGAACAAGAACAACAACACCACAACAACAACAACAACTACAGAACCACAACAACAACAACTACAGAACAACAACAACAACAACTGCAAGAACAAGAACAACAACAGAACCACAACAACAACAGAACAACAACAACAACAACAACAACAACAACAACAGAACCACAACAACAACAGAACAACAACAACAGAACCACAACAACAACAACAACAGAACACAGAACAACAACAACAACAACAGAAACCACAACAACAACAACTACAGAACCACAACAACAACAACAGAACCACAACAACAACAGAACAACAACAACAGAACCACAACAACAACAACTACAGAACCACAACAACAACAACTACAGAACCACTACAACAACAACAACAGAACCACAACAACAACAGAATCACAACAAAAGAACCACAACAACAACAGAACCACAACAACAACAGAACCACAACAACAACAACAACAACAGATCCACAACAACAACAACAGAACCACAACAACAACAACAACAACAGATCCACAACAACAACAGAACCACAACAACAACAACAACAACAACAACAGAACCACAACAACAACAACAACAGAACCACAATAACAACAGAACCACTACAACAACAACAACAGAACCACAACAACAACAGAACAACAACAGCAGAACCACAACAACAACAACTACAGAACCACAACAACAACAACTACAGAACCACTACAACAACAACAACAGAACCACAACAAACAGAACAACAACAACAGAACCACAACAACAACAACAACTACAGAACCACAACAACAACAGAACAACAACAGAACCACAACAACAACAACTACAAAACCACAACAACAAACACAGAACCACTACAACAACAACAACAGAACCACAACAACAACAGAATCACAACAACAGAACCACAACAACAACAACTACAGAACCACAACAACAACAACAACTACAGAACCACAACAACAACAACAACTACAGAACCACAACAACAACAGTATCACAATAGCAGCAACAGTAACAGCAAGGTGAGTGTCACAGCATCATCACAGTAACAACGGTAACCACGGCAACAGGAGCGCCATATTAGCAACAGTAACAACGGTAACCACGGCAACAGGAGCGCCATATTAGCAACAGTAACAACGGTAACCACGGCAACAGGAGCGCCATATTAGCAACAGTAACAACAGTACGTGGCGCAAACAACAACACAACAACAACAACACAGAAAAACAAGCAACACTACAACACCTACAACATAACAACACCCTCAGTACACAGAAACACCCACAACATACAACAACAGGACGAGGAGGCAGGAGAGGGACATACAACAAAGGTGGGTTGTGCACTAGTCGACTGGAACGGCAAGTAAACGGAAATAGCAACAGGACACGTGGTGGCTAATAGACCCGACCACACACACACACACACACAGTTTCACCAACAGCAATAGAAAGCAAAGGAAGAAACCCAGAATCTTCTCCACCATCACCACTATCTTCTCCACCAACACCACTATCTTCTCCACCAACACCACTATCTTCTCCACCAACACCACTATCTTCTCCACCAACACCACTATCTTCTCCACCAACACCACTATCTTCTCCACCAACACCACTATATTCTCCACCAACACCACTATCTTCTCCACCAACACCACTATCTTCTCCACCAACACCACTATCTTCTCCACCAACACCACTATCTTCTCCACCAACACCACTATCTTCTCCACCAACACCAATATCTTCACCACCACTCCATAATATGCGTGCAACCACTAAAATCAACCGGTCAACCCACTACGACTACCACAATTACTCACATAACCACCATTACCACCACCAAGAAATACTACCCCGCCAGTCCTTCACGTTTTTAGTACATTATTGTGAGTTTCCATTCGTTTAATTCACCTGGAATTAAAACAAGAGCCTCTGCAGGTAACCCGAACCTGGCGAGAACAGTTAGTTAGGTGCTGCTACGCAAAATCTTCAGGTGGCGAGAGATTGGGAGGGCGGGGTTGGGAAGGGGCGGGGTTGGGGAGGGGTGGGGTTGGGGAGGGGGTTGGGGAGGGGTTGGGGTTGGGGAAGGTGGGGTTGGGGAGGGGTTGGGGTGGGGAAATAGGGAGGGAAGGGAAGGGGAAGAAGGGAGGAAGGGAGTGGAAGGTCCTCAGGTACACAGCATACCGCCATTATGACACCCTCTCACCTCCCCCTCCTTACCCCCTTCGTGCTCAACCCAATTATATAAAGAGGAAGGACAGTTATTTCTTTTATAGCCCTCACCTGTGTCATCTATATTAAGTGAGGGGGAGGGAGGGGGGAGTAGGTGGATACGCGCCGTTGTCTCCTACAAGAGAAGGGTACACTTTTGTATCCAATAAGACAAATAATAATAATAATAATAATAATAATAATAATAATAATAATAACCACCCATTTGGAGTAGCCGTAAAAAACAACAACAATAAAGAAACAAAGAAGAATGATAGGAAGGAGGAAGAGGGAGAAGGAGAGGGAGAAAAGAAACCACACCACCGGCAAGAGGGGTGGAGCCCCGGACGCAGACAATAACAAACCGACACACGACACAACATGTAAAGGCAGCAGGTATAAGCTTGCTGGCGTGAGGGAAGGAGTGGGGGGGAGGGAGTGGCAGGAAGAGACAGGAGGGAGGGAAGAGACGAGGGAGTAGGAAGGAGGTAAGGTGTTCAGGGAAAGGTAGATGAAGAGGCAGGGGGAGAGAGGAGAGGAGGTAAGAGATAAGGGAAGGGAGGAGGAGAGAAGGGAGAGGAGGAACGGAGAGGAAAATTGAGTGAAGGGAATAGAGGAAACACAATCAGTGTGAGTGTGTGTGTGTGTGTGGTGTGTGTGTGTGTGTGTGTGTGTGTGTTGTGGTGAGGAGTCTGAAATACCAATGCATTTGGGGACGAACACGTGCTCGTCGAGGGAGGAGGAGGAAGGAGGGGCAGATCTGCGGAGGGATTTGACAGATCGTGACGGGAGAAGGAGGAGGGGGGAGGAGGAGGAAAAAAGGAGGAGGAGGAGGAGGAGGAGGAGGAGGAGGGGAACAATATCATACCATATTCCTCTCCTCCTCCTCCCTTCTCTTTTCCATGAGTCACGTGGTTAGGGAGATGGACAGCTGCAGCAGGATAAGGAGTGGGGGAGGTGATGGAAGGGAGAACGCGAGAAACGATCCACAGAATGAAGAACAATATAGAGGGGTGGGGGTCCTATGGTGGGGGATGTCCTATGGGTGTTAGGGGGTCCTGTCCTTCCTTTAGGCGTTGAGGGCGTGGTGGAGGTGATAGTAGGAAGGTTGACCACACGTCCTTTATTGTGGGGTGGTGATGGCGATACTCGGAATACACCCCTCCTCCTACCCATGCCTCCACCCCACCCTCCCCTTCAGGCCTTGACCCAAATACTGCTCTCCCTCCAAGAGGTTCTATATAGTGAGGTTCAACCTCATGTGTGCTCATCATGCTGAACCTCCCCAGCATTGGGTACGTGAGATGGACCAACCTCACACAACAACAACAACAACAACAATAATAATAATAATAATAATAATAATAATAATAATAATAATAATAACAATAATAATAATAATAACAATAATAATAAGAATAATAATAATAACATCAACAACAACAACATAAACAACAACAACAACAACAACAACAACAACAACAGCAACAACAACAACAATAATAATAATAATAACAATAATAATAATAATAATAATAATAACATCAACATCAACAACATAAACATAAATCTTGCAATAAAAATGAACTTTGAAATTTTTGGAACAGTGAGAGACATGTTGTATATACTGCACACTTACTCGGTGAAAATAATTTATCCACCAGATATTGTTGATAACATAATATCTACTTGTGAGTCTTTTTTTAACAGGTGTGTAGCAGGTGTGTGTCAGCCGTCAGGAAACACTAAATGTCTACAAAACTGACATGTGGTGTGGTGGCCGAGTGGATACAGTATTTGATCCCAAGACACTCAAAGTCCAACCAGCTATAAAAGAGTACTTAAGTTTACAGTTGGTTAGGTGAAGGTGGTCGAGTGCAGTGCCGGCAATGATGCCTCCTTGTGCACTGAATGGTAAATATTGACTGTGTTTATGTCCATTCCGTCCTTATCTATCTATCTATCTATCTATCTATCGTCTCATCCAGGACACAGGTATTTACTGGTGACCCATGACTAAGGGTGACCTATGGCCTGATGACCTATAGTGGCCTATAACCTATGAAGCATGACCCATGATCTATTTACCCATGACCTATTTAGTTCAGGTTAGTTTACTACGCCTCATAAAACAACTCACAAGTTGTTAACACGTGTGTGTGTGTGTGTGTGTGTGTGTGTGTTTACATAATACTGGCCGACAGACGCAAACATTAAATACAACCACAGTTAATATTTTACATCAGATAGCTTTATAAATACCAATCCTGACTCATTAATTGTCTGATCTACTGAGTGGGGGGCTAGGAGGTGTGGGGGTTTGCAGGGAATGGGGTGTGGTGAGGGACTGCGGGGTGGTGGAGGACTGAGGGGTGGGTGAGGGACTGGGGTGTGGGTGAGGGACTGGGAGGTGGGTGAGACTGTGGGGTGTGGTGTGAGGGACTGAGGGGTATGGTGGGGGACTGGGGGTGTGGTGAGGACTGGGGGGTGGTGAGGACTGGGGGTGGGTGAGGACTGGGGGGTGTGGTGAGGGACTGGGAGGACTCACCTGGACTCCCTTTCTGAACCTCTCGGGTCATCATCCCGTGACCTTGTGGGAGGGTGGCCAAGCTCCATCACCTGCTTGCCCTCCAATCCCCATCACTCCCTCCCTTTCCAGGATCTCTGTACCTCTCACACTTCCCTCTCTTCTTCCCTCCGTATCATACAAGTCCTCTTCCTTTTTAATATCCTTCTCTCCCTCTCCTCTTCCCCATTCTCCTTCCTATTCTACTAAGCTTTTTTGCCTCTTCGTCTCTCCCTCCATTTCCATCCCCACCCCTCCCTCCTCTCTCCTCCCTTCTCTCCCTTTGTGGCTTCCGCCCGATGGTTATCTCCAGGTTAGGGAGCTAATCACAGGCGTTCCCTGAATGTGTCATTATCTCACGAGAATACAAATGACAGTCGATATGCAAACTACCGCGGACTTGCTGAATGAACCATAAAAGGTTCCATTAGTTTACACACCGCTGTTTTATAAGTTTTCATGAGATCTGGCCATGGTACAGTGATACAAAACGCTGGAAGAACTTTTTTTAATTCAAAGTCAGTGTCGGGAACCACAAGTATCAGGTTCTTGAAGCGAACAACAATTACGGGTATGATGTCGCCGAAATTAGCAGCAGAAAGAATTTGGTGGCTCCTGCAGGGCATATCATGAGGTCAACAGCCCGTGCCCTTCGCCGAAGAGCTGAAGGAGAAACGCTGTACCAACAGATGACCAGCGCGCGCCACCACCTGCCTCCCAACACACACACACACACACACACGCACAGACGCCCCGCGCACTCACCTTCCGGCCTTTGTGGCGGCGCCACATCACCGTCGCCGCCTCCCGCAGGTGTCCTGGTCGCGTGGCAGCTGCCGCGTCCTAACGTCCCAAACTCGTGGCCTTCGCGAGTTCAAAGACACTCAGTACAGCCTCCAGCGAGGCTCGCGGGTTACACGCTCATCTCGCCCGAATCGACATCGCTTATCTGATTGTCCAAATCGATCGTTACAGATTATGGATAAAAGGCAGTGTTTTGGTGCCTGGAGCAGGTCACGGTGTTCCCCTCCGCCACGGCTAACGCTCCGCCTCTAAAGTGTGACCATTTTATAGCTTCCAGCGATCTCGGCAGACAATTAGAAGTACAGCTTAAAGCTTACGTGCAGAGACTGATATACATTTGTGGGGTTTCCTAGCACAGTCCAGTGAACACGCTGACAATCTGACCATGAACAGTGTCCGCGTTAGTCCAGTCATTAATGAGTTAATATGAGCGGTGTTGTGTGGCTGGCGTCAGGTGAGTGGGGCGCGTGGCAGCTGCTGCCTGGAGTGGCCTTCGGGAGTTCAAAGACACCCAGGGGCTGCAGCACCAGCTGACCTATAGGAGCTAGCCAGCCGCCCCGCCATCGCCTCCTGCAGGTGGGGTGGTCGCGTGGCAGCTGCTGTGTCGTTCATGACCTTCGGGAGTTCAAAGACTCCCATGAGGCGTCGGGCGCCACCTGGCCCACAACGGGCAGGACTTTGTGTGGGTCCTGTCTCAAGGTCGGGGCACTGCTGGCGCGGCCCACTGCCCACCCTGGCCACGAGGATGGGGCGTGTGGCGGCGTGGAATGTTGGCCGTGCAAAGTGGGCGGTGATGCTGAGTGATAGGGACGGTAGATAGTTGAGATGTGGAATGGTAGGGTGGTAGGTGTGAGAGATGCTGTATGGTGGTAGGTGTGAGAGATGCTGTATGGGGGTGGTAGGTGTGAGAGATGCTGTATGGTATGGGGGTGGTACGTGGTAGTGGCGGTGGTAGCTAAGCGATGGGTGATGAAGAGAATGGTGGAAGTGATGGGTGGATTCCTGTGTTTTCCAAGAAGGTGTAGCGCGTGTTTGGGTCAGGTGATGAAGAGATTGCTCGATAACCACCTTATGGCCGTGGGTTGGGGACTCTCACTCCCAGTAATACACAAGGTCCTCTGCTAGAACAACACTAATACACAACAATAGAAAACTGTATTATTTACGTTCATAAGTATTTAACATAGTCTGACTCACATCTGCCGTTACCAATAACACTAAAAAACAAACAATAACATCAACCCCCACCGAACAGAGTGACCATGACGCTGCCAGTTTGTGTGTTGAAGGGGGTGAGTAATTGAACAGTGAGACTCTCCCATAAGCCCCTCAGAGCATACTTACCTACCTACTTACTTACCAACCTCCAGTGCCTCCTTACCTACCTACCCATCAACCTTCCCTCATATACCATAACGGGAACCTCAGCAGCACCCACAACTATACTCAGCCATAAAATTCCAACACCTAAAAAAAAGTTCATGAGTTATATAACGATGTGTGTGTGTAATAATAATAATAATAATAATAATAATAATAATAATAATAATAATAATAATAATAATAATAATAATAATAATAATAATAATAATAATAATAATAATAATAAATAATTAACGGTTTATTGAAAAAATTCTGCAGCCCGAAGGCTGAAAACATACATTGGACATAAATGACTTATTACATACATTGGTAGTTTAACAAAAGCCTTCATTAGAGAAAGGTGAAGGAACATACAGTGAACATACAGATTAATGTAGGTGTTGAACAGCAAACTTGTAGTGTAGTAACTCCCTCCCAAATGGTGTTGGGAGGAACTCACGTGGTGTAGTAGTTCCCTCAGATGGTGTTATGAGGGACCTGGCGTGGTGTAGTAATTCCCTCACAGATGGTGTTATGAGGGACCTCACGTGGTGTAGTAATTACCTCACAGATGGTGTTATGAGGGACCTCAAGTGGTGTAGTAATTACCTCAAAGATGGTGTTATGAGGGGCCTCACGTGGTGTAGTTATTCCCTCACAGATGGTGTTATGAGGGGCCTGACGTGGTGTAGTAATTCCCTCACAGATGGTGTTATAGAGGACCTCACGTGGTCAGCAATAATTCCCTCACAGATGGTGTTATGAGGGGGCCTGACGTGTAATTCCCTCACAGATAGTGTTATGAGGGACCTCACGTGGTGTAGTAATTCCCTCACAGATGGTGTTATGAGGGACCTCACGTGGTGTAGTAATTCCCTCACAGATGGTGTTGTATGAGTGAGGTTTGGTCCCAGGCCTTTCTATCGTAGACGGATTAACACATCGGTGGTTGTTGTTGGGTCTCACGGGCCGTTATCACTGGGTACCTGGGACCTCACTGTGTGAAGGTTAACTTGGGTACGACTGTAACTGTTGAGTTGTTCTCACTGACTTAAGCACTGTTCACCACTGTTCACCTTTGTTTAACACTGGTTCCGTTCCTTTCCTAAATGAAATTGTAACTTCTGGCGAGAACTTGTTGATATTCCGGTGGGGAGGAGGGTTCAGGGGAGGGGGTTGGTATGGGCCAACTTAACAGTTGACCTGGCTGCTCCGAGAGGAGCGCCAGGTACGTCTTGACCCTTCGGTGGTCAAGGAGAAATAATTTATTTATATATATATATATATATATATATATATATATATATATATATATATATATATATATATATATATATATATATATATATATATATATATATATATATATATATATATATATATATATATATTTTTTTTTTTTTTTTTTTTTCCCCCACCTTTGTGTATACAGTAATGACTCGGGATATAAACAACAACAACAACAACAAAATAAAACATGAACAATAGCATCAAAAACAATATTAACAACAAAAACAACAACCACCAAGAAGACACTATGATTATCAACCACAAAAACAACAACAATTACAAAAAACACAACAACAGCAACAGCCACAGCCAAAACAACTGTCGTAGTTGCCATGGGTGCTCCCCCCTCCTCACACACACCTTTGATCTCGGCTTAAGCGAAAGAAAAAAAAAGAAACAAATAAAAAAAACAAGGAAAATGTGGACTATAACCTTGATCAGAGGTGAGTGTAGTGAGGTAGAGGAAGAAGCTTCGTCATATTTGTTATTATTCTGGCTGTAAACAAGAAATAGCAGGTAACCACCCACCCACCCACCCCCCTAAACCCCCCCCCTCTATAATTCTTTCGCCCCGCCCCATCCCGCTTGTCAGCTGTTTTCTCGATGATAATATGAAGTTATGGTTTAGCATGTGAACAAGACGTGTTTTCTTGTATGTAGGCAATGAGGTTTTTGTAGCATGTAAACAGCGAAGATTTTAAAGGATGCAAATGAACAAAAAGTGTTTTCTGGCGTGCAAAGAAGTGTCGAGGATTCACTTTACATCTGTTCTAGTACAGTATATAAACACCTGTGTGAACTCCTCTCAACAGCTGTTACTTCCATCGTCCGTTTGACACGAGAACAAGTGTGAACACCTGGCCCAACAGATGTCCCGGCCCTCACACCTCTGCATACATAATCACGTGTTAAGTTGGATATAATAGCATAGTATAACAACACATTGAAGGCCAAGTTGAACTATTTCACCAAGAAGATAATTCACCATTTTGTGTTTGTGAGTTTATATATTTGTTTTTTTCTTCCGATTTTTGGTGTTTTGTTCATATTTTGTTTGTATGTTACTTTGTCTTGTGTGCTTTTGTCTGTTTATGTGTGTGTGTGTGTGTGTGTGTATTGTTTGTATGAGTGTGTGTATTTCTTGTATGTATGTATGTAATCTTTGTCTTGTGTCCTGTCTGTATGTATGTGTGTATTATTTGTCTGTCTGTATGGGTCTAATTGTGTATCTTGTTCTTTCTCTCTCTCTCTCTCTCTCTCTCTCTCTCTCTCTCTCTCTCTCTCTCTCTCTCTCTCTCTCTTTCTCTCTCTAGGTAAATATGCTTTTAATCCATCCAGTCACAATATCATCTTACGTCATCCCATCATCAAAACCACGTCATCACATCATCAACACCACGTCATCACATCAACACCACGTCTCACAACATCAACACCACGTCACCACATCAACACCACGTCACCACAACATCAACACCATGTCACCACGTCACCACAACATCAACACCACGTCACCACATCAACACCACGTCACCACAACATCAACACCACGTCACCACATCAACACCACGTCACCACAACATCAACACCATGTCACCACGTCATCAAAACATCAACCCCACGTCACCACATCAACACCATGTCACCACGTCATCAACACCACGCCATCACCTTAATAATCATTCTCTCCCACAAAATCGAAAAAAAAATAATATTATCCACATAATTTTATTTTCTATATAATTTTCACCTGTAATAATTTACTATGGCACCTCACTAGGGATTCTCAGAACGCAATTTTTCCTGTTATGGGTATGGGCGTAAACCCAGGCGGGCATCTGGTTATTACCATGACACACACACACACACACACACACACACACACACGATTTCCCATTTTCTCTCACCAATTCCACCGTTCGTCATATTAAACGTAAATCAGGGCATTAGAAAGTACAATATAAATATCTTAAGTCCAGTTCCGACGTAGAAGATTTATTAAAACAAGGAAAGAGAATTTATAGAATCATATTGTGATAAAAACTCTTGGAGGCAACTGGACTGACTAGTGACGTCATAAGGTAACCCGTTTTCAATGATGAACTTGTCTGGCCACGAGGAGCCCCACGTGCTCACATAACTAGGGGGGGGGGATTTTTTGTTATTATTATATATTTTTAGCTAGTTTGAGTTACCAGCCTTCACTAGACAAGTAACACTGGGATTACTTATGCGAATATAATCCAACCTTCTTTAGATAATGCCCAATCATTTTTTTTTCTCACTATTTACAAGGCTTTTTTTTACGCAAAACAATTTCTAAAAGAGTTAATTTAACGTAAAGTGCATCGTTAATGTTCCAATGATTTACTTAATTTTAATATACGATCATCAAGTTCAGAGTCAAAAGATAATACGCAGTTTGTTTTTACCTTCCTCGTGGGGTACACCAAGGGGCGGTCCTGGAACCCATCACGTTTCATTATTATTTAGAGCCGCTGATGACAACACCAACTCGTGGGGTCAGGTTAGTTGCCATGTGAGGAATTTAAAAATGTGACGAGTTATATGACGAGTGAGTGGACGAGGGATAGAATACAAACTGTTTTATGAAAATCTTACATTCATCAGGTTCTCCAAAGAGACAGTTAGGTGGTGGACTGTTTGTTGGAAGTGAGCAGTAAATGTGTTGGGAAGTGAGCAGTAAATTTGTTAAGAGGTGAGCAGTAAATGTGTTGAGAAATGAGCAGTAAATATGTTGATAAGTGAACCGTAAATTTGTTGATAAGTGAGTCGTAAATTTTTTAAGAAGTGAGCAGTAAATGTGTTGGGAAGAAAGCAGTAAGTTTGTTGGGAGGTGTGCAGTAAATATGATGAGAAGTGAGCCGTATATTTGTTGATTAGTGAGACGTGAAATTTGTTGAGACGTGAGCATGAAATGTGTTGGGAAGCTGTTGAGTACGACGCGTTAACCCAGGAGGAAAAACATCCAATTAATGGTGATTTAAACCACTGATTATGATGACCACAGAACACCATCAACGCTATATATTAATTAGGCCACTGAGTAAGATATCTTAACCGCTTGTACAATTATGATTTCTCCATGTAAACAATGTCGCTGTGTAAACAATGTCGCTGTGTAAACAATGTCACCATGTAAACAATGTCTTCATGTAAACAATGTCTCCATGTCAACAATGTCGTCATGTATACAATGTCTCCATGTAAACAATGTCACCATGTAAACAATGTTGCCGTGTAAACAATGTCACCGTGTGAACAATGTCACCATGTAAACAATGTCTTCATGTAAACAATGTCTCCATGTATACAATGTCTCCATGTAAACAATGTCACCATGTAAAAAATGTCGCAATGTATACAATGTCGCCATGTATACAATGTCTCCATGTATACAATGTCTCCATGTAAACAATGTCACCATGTAAACAATGTTGCCGTGTAAACAATGTCACCATGTAAACAATGTCTTCATGTAAACAATGTCACCATGTAAACAATGTCTTCATGTAAACAATGTCTCCATGTATACAATGTCTCCATGTAAACAATGTCACCATGTAAACAATGTCGCAATGTATACAATGTCGCCATGTATACAATGTCTCCATGTATACAATGTCTCCATGTAAACAATGTCACCATGTAAACAATGTCGCAATGTATACAATGTCGCCATGTATACAATGTCTCCATGTAAACAATGTCTCCATGTAAACAATGTCTTCATGTAAACAATGTCTCCATGTATACAATGTCTCCATGTAAACAATGTCACCATGTAAACAATGTCGCAATGTATACAATGTCGCCATGTATACAATGTCTCCATGTATACAATGTCTCCATGTAAACAATGTCGCCATGTATACAATATCTCCATGTAAACAATGTCTCCATGTAAACAATGTCGCCATGTATACAGTGCCTCCATGTATACAATGTCTCCATGTGTACAATATCTACATGTAAACAATGTCTCCATGTATACAATGTCTCCATGTAAACAATGTCACCATGTAAACAATGTCGCAATGTATACAATGTCGCCATGTATACAATGTCTCCATGTAAACAATGTCTCCATGTAAACAATGTCGCCATGTATACAGTGCCTCCATGTATACAATGTCGCCATGTATACAATGTCGCCATGTATACAATGTCGCCATGTATACAATGTCTCCATGTGTACAATATCTACATGTAAACAATGTCTCCATGTATATGTCGCCATGTAAACAATGTCACCATGTATACAATATATCCATGTATACAATGTCTCCATGTAAACAATATCTCCATGTATACAAAGCCTACATAGATGAATAAATGTAAACTTATGTGACGATTTTACTATCTATCTATCTATCTATCTCTATCCATCTATCTATCTAGCTATCTATCTATTCATCTATCTATCTATCTATTTGTCACTATAGATGCACCACCTTTAACTTGCAGAGGTATCATACAGAATATTCAATTGTACATATTTCTGTATAAGTGTGATGGTGTTAGTGTGATGGTGTTACTGTGATGGTGTTAGTGTGATGGTGTTAGTGTGATGATATCAGTGTGGTGTTAGTTATGGTGCTAGTGAGGTGGTGTTAGTGTGATGGTGTTAGTGTGATGATATCAGTGTGGTGTTAGTTATGGTGCTAGTGAGGTGGTGTTAGTGTGATGGTGTTGTGTGATGATATCAGTGTGGTGTTAGTTATGGTGCTAGTGAGGTGGTGTTAGTGTGATGGCATAAATGTGATGGTGTTAGTGTGATGGTAGAAGTGTGATGGTGTCATTATGGTGTTAGTATGGTGGTGTTAGTGTGGTGGTGTTAGTATGGTGGTGTTAGTGTGGTGGTGTTAGTGTGGTGGTGTTAGTGTGGTGGTGTTAGTATGGTGGTGTTAGTGTGGTGGTGTTAGTGTGGTGGTGTTAGTGTGTGGTGTTTGTGTGGTGGTATTAGTATGGCGTGAGTGTGATGGTGTTACTGTGATGGTGTTAGTGTGATGGTGTTAGTGTGATGATATCAGTGTGGTGTTAGTTATGGTGCTAGTGAGGTGGTGTTAGTGTGATGGCATAAATGTGACGGTGTTAGTGTGTGATGAGAGTGTGATAGTGTCATTATGGTGTTAGTATGGTGGTGTGGTGTGGTGGTGTTGGTATGGTGTTGGTGTGGTGGTGGTGTTGGTGTGGTGGTGTTGGTGTGGTGGTGTTGTGTGTGGTGGTGTTAGTATGGTGGTGTTGGTGTGGTGGTGTTGGTGTGGTGGTGTTGGTGTGGTGGGTGTTGGTGTGGTGGTGTTAGTGTGTGGTGTGGTGTTGGTGTGGTGGTGTTGGTGTGGTGGTGTTGGTGTGGTGGTGTTGGTGTGGTGTGTTGGGTGTGGTGGTGTTGGTGTGGTGTTGGTGTGGTGGTGTTGGTGTGGTGGTGTTGGTGTGGTGGTGTTGGTGTGGTGTTGGTGTTGGTGTGGTTGGTTGTTGGTGGTTGGTTGTTGGTGTGGTTGTTGGTATGGTGGTGTTGGTGTGGTGGTGTTGGTGTGGTGGTGTTGGTATGGTGGTGTTGGTGTGGTGGTGTTGGTGTGGTTGGTTGGTATGGTTGGTGTTGGTGTGGTTGGTGTTGTTGGTATGGTTGTGTTGGTGTGGTGGTTGTTGGTGTGGTTGGTGTTGGTTTGGTGTTGTGGTGTTGGTTGGTGTTGGTGTGGTGTTGGTGTGGTGGTTGTGGTGGTGTTGGTGTTGGTGTTGTTGGGTGTTGTGTGGTGTTGGTGGTGGTGTTGGTGGTGTGGTGGTGTTGGTGTGGTGTGGTGTTGGTGTGGTGGTGTTGGTGTGGTTGGTGTTGGTGGTGTTGGTGTGGTGGTTGGTTGTTGGTGTGGTTGTTGGTGTGGTTGTTGGTGTTGGTGTGGTTGGTTGGTGTGGTTGGTTGTTGGTTGGTGGTGGTGTTGGTGTGGTTGGTGTTGGTGTGGTGGTGTTGGTATGTGTTGGTGTGGTTGGTTGGGTGTGGTTGGTGTTGGTGTGGTTGGTGTTGGTGTGGTGGTGGTGTGGGGTGTTGGTGTGGTTGGTGTTGGTGTGGTGGTGTTGGTGTGGGGTGGTTGTTGGTGTGGTGGTTGTTGGTGTGGTTGGTTGTTGGTGTGGTTGGTGTTGGTGTGGTTGGTTGTGTGGGTGGTGTTGGTGTGGTGGTGTTGGGTGTGGTGGTGTTGGTATGGTGGTGTTGGTGTGGTGAGGGTGGTATGGTGTTGGTGTTAGTGTATGGTGGTGTTGGTGTGTGGTGTGGTGTTGGTGTGGTGGTGTTGTTGGTGTGGTGGTGTTGGTGTGGTTGGTGTTAGTGTGGTGGTGTTGGTATGGTGGTTGGTGTGGTGGTGTTGGTGTGGTTGGTGTTGGTGTGGTGGTGTTGTTGGTTGGTGGTGTTGGTGTGGTGGTTGTTGGTGTGGTGGTTGGTGTGGTGGTGTTGGTGTGGTGGTGTTGGTGTGGTGGTGTTGGTGTGGTGGTGTTGGTGTGGTGGTTTTGGTGTGGTGGTGTTGGTGTGGTTGGTGTTGTATGGTGGTGTTGGTGTGGGTGGTGTTAGTGTGATGGTGTTGGTATGGTGGTGTTGGTGTGGTGGTGTTGGTATGGTGTTGGTGTTGGTGGTGTTGGTGGTGGTGTTGTTAGTTGGTGTTGGTGTGGGTGGTGTTGGTGTATGGTGGTGTTGGTATGGTGGTGTTGGTGTGGTGGTGTTGTTTGGTGGGGTGTTGGTGTGGGTGGTGTTGGTGTGATGGTGTTGGTGTGTGGTGGTGTTGGTGTGGTGGTGTTGGTGTTGTGGTTGGTGTTGGTGTTGGTGGTGTTGGTGTGTGGTGGTGTTGGTGTGTTGGTGTTGGTGTGGTGGTGTTGGTGTGGTGGTGTTGTTGGTGTGGTGGTGTTGGTGGGGTGGTTGGTGTGGTTGGTGTTGGTGTGGTGGTGTTGTGGTGTGGTGTTGGTGTGGTGGTGTTGTTATGGTGTTGTTGGTGGTTGGTGTGGGTGGTGTTGGTGTGATTGGTTGTTGGTGTGGTGGTGTTGGTGTGGTTGTGGGTGTTGGTGTGGTGGTGTTGGTATTGGTGGTGTTGGTGTGGTTGGTGTTGGTGTGGTTGTTGGTGTGGTGGTGTTGGTGTGGTTGGTGTTGTTATGTGGTGGTGTTGGTGTGGTGGTGTTGGTGTGGTGGTGTTGGTGTGGTGGTGTTGGTGTGGTGGTTGTTGTGTGGTGGTGTGTGGTGGTGTTGTTTGTGTTGGTGTTGGTATGGGGGTGTTGGTGTGGTGGTTATGTGTTGGTTGTTGGTGTGGTTGGTGTTGGTGTGGTGGTGTTGGTGTGGTTGTTGTTGGTGGTGGTGTTGGTGTGGTGGTGTTGGTGTGGTTGGTGTTGGTGTGGGTGTTGGTGTGGTGGTGTTGGTGTGGTGTTGTTGGTGTGAGGTGTTGGTGTTGGTATGGTGGTGTTGGTGTGGTGGTGTTGGTGTGGTGGTGTTGGTGTGGTTGGTGTTGGTATGGTGGTGTTGGTGTGGTGGTGTTGGTGTGGTGGTGTTGGTGGTGTTGGTGTGGTGTTGGTGTGGTGGTGTTGGTGTGGGTGTTGGTGTGGTGGTGTTGGTGTGGTTGGTGTTGGTGTGGTTGGTGTTGGTGTGGTTGGTGTTGGTGTGGTGTTGGTTGGTGGTGTTGGTGTGGTTGGTTGGTGTGGTGGTTGGTGTTGGTGTTGGTGTGGTGGGTGTTGGTGTGGTTGGTTGTTGGTGTGGTTGGTGTTGGTGTGGTGGTGTGTGGTGGTGTTGGTGTGGTGGTGTTGGTGTGGTTGGTGTTGGTGTGGTGGTGTTGGTGTGGTGGTTGTTGGTGTGGTGTTGGTGTGGTGTTGTTGGTTGGTGTTGGTGTGGTGGTGTTTGGGGTGTGGTTGGTTTGGTGTGGTGGTGTTGGTGTGGTGTTGGTGGGTGTTGGTGTTGGTGTGGTTGTTGGTGTGGTTGGTTGTTGGTGTGGTGGTTGTGGGTTGGGTTGGGTTGGTTGTTGGGGTTGGTTGTTGGTTGTTGGTTGGTTGTTGGTTGGTTGGTTGGTTGTTGGTTGGTGTTGGTTGGTTGGTTGTTGGTTGGTTTTGTTGTGGTGGTGTTGGTGGTTGGGTGTTGGTGTGGTGGTGTTGGTGTGTGTTGGTGTGGTGTTGGTGTGGTGTTGGTTGGTTGGTTGGTTGGTTGGTGTGGTTGGTTGGTTGTTGGTTGGTTGGTGTGGTGTGTTTGGTGTTTGGTGTTGGTTGGTTGTTGGTTGGTTGGTTGGTTGGGTTGTTTTGGTTGGTTGGTTGGTTGGTTGGTTGTTGTTGTTGGTTGGTTGGTTGGTTGGGTTGGTTGTTGGTTGTTGGTTGTTGGTTGTTTGGTTGGTGGGTTTGGTTGGTTGTTGGTTGTTGGTTGTTGGTTGGTTGGTTTGTGTGGGGTTGTTTGTGGGTTGTTGGGGTTGGTGTGGTGTTGGTGTGGTGGTGTTGGTGTGGTGGTGTTGGTGTGGTGTTGGTGTGGGTGTTGGTGTGGTTGTTGGTGTTGGTTGGTGTTGGTTGTTGGTGGTTGGTTGGGTTGGTTGGGGTTGGGGTTGGTTGTTGGTTGGTTGTTGGTTGGTTGGTGGTTTGTTGGTTGGTTGGTTGGTTGTTGGTTGGTGTTGGTTTGTTGGTTGTTGGTTGGTGTGTTGGTGTGGTTGTTGGGTGTGGTTTTGTTGTGGTTGGTGTGGTTGGTTGGTTGGTTGGTTGGTGTGGTGGTGTTGGTGTTGGTGTGTTGGTGTGGTGGTGTTGGTGTTGTTGTTGGTGGGGTTGGTGGTGTTGGTGTGGTTGGTGTTGGTTGGTTGGTGTTGGTTGTGGTGTTGGTTGTTGTTGTTGGTTGGTTTGTTGGTTGTTGGTTGGTGTTGGTGTTGTTGATGTTGGTTGTGGTTGATGGTTGTGTTGGTTGGTTGGTGTTGGTGTTGTTGGTGTTGGTGGTTGTTGGTTTGGTGTTAGTGTGGTTTTGTTGGTGTGGTGTTGGTGTGGTGTGGTTTTGTTGTTGTTGGTGTGTTGGTGTGTTGTTGGTGTGTTGTGTTTGGTGTTTGGTGTTGGTGTGGTGGTGTTGGTGTTGTTGTGTTGGTGTGGTGGTGTTGGTGTGGTGTTGGTGTGGTTGTTGTTGGTGGTTGGTTGGTGTTGTTGGTTGGGTGTTGGTTGGTTTGGGTTGGTTGGTTGGGTTGGTTGGTGGTTGTTGGTTGTTGGTTGTTGGTGGTTGTTGGTGTGGGTGTTGGTTGGTTGGGTTGGTTGGTGTGGTTGTGTTGGGGTTGGTTGTTTGGGGTTGGTTGGGTTGGTTGGTTGTTGGGTTGGTTGTTGGTTGGGTTGGTTGGTTGGTTGTTGGTTGGTTGGTTTGTGGGGTTGTTTGTTGTGGGTGTTGGAGGTTGGTGTGGTGTTTTGTGTGGGTGTTGGTGTGGTGTGGTGTTGGTGTGGTGTTGGTGTGGTGTTGGTGTGGTTTGTGTAGGTTGTTTGTGTGTTGGGTTGGTGTGGTGTTTGTGTGGTGTTGGTGGTTGGTGTGGTTGGTGTGGGGTTGGTGTGGTTTGTGGGGTTGTTTGTTGTGGGTGTTGGTCGGTTGGTGTGGTGGTGTTTGTTGGTGTTGGGGCAGTTGGTGTGATTGGTGTTGTTTGTGTGGGTGTTGGTGGTTGGTGTGGTGTTTGTGGTGTTGGATGGTTGGTGTGATTGGTTGTTGGTGTGGGTGTTGGGTGGTTGGTGTTGGTGTTTGTGGGGTGTTAGACAGTTGGTGTGATGGTGTTTGTGTAGGTGTTAGGTTGGTGTGATGGTGTTTGTGTGGGTGTTGGACGGTTGGTGGGTGGTGTTTGTTTTGGTGTTGTGGGTGTGTGGGGTGTTGGACAGTTGGTGTGATGGTGTTTGTGTGGTGTTAGCAGTTAGTGTGATGGTGTTTGTGTTGGTGGTGTTGGACAGTTGGTGTGATTGGTGTTTGTGTGGGTGTTGGACGGTTGGTGTGATGGTGTTTGTGTGGAGGTGTTGGATGGTTGGTGTGATGGTGTTGGTGTGGGTGTTGGGCAGTTGGTGTGGTGTTTGTGGGTGTTGGACGGTTGGTGTGGTGTTTTGTGTTGGACAGTTGGTGTGATGGTGTTGTTTGTGTGGAGGTGTTGGGCAGTTGGTGTGATGGTGTTTGTGTGGAGTGTTGGAGTTGGTGTGATGGTGTTTGTGTGGGTGTTGGTGTGGTGGTGTTTGTGTGGGTGTTGGTGTTGGTGTGGTGGTGTTTGTGGGTGTTGGTGTGGTGTTTGTGTGGTGGTGTTGGGCAGTTGGTGTGATGGTTGTTTGTGTGGAGGTGTTGGACAGTTGGTTGGTGTTTGTGTGGAGGTGTTGGAGGTTGGTGTGGTGTTTGTGTGGGTGTTGGTGTGGTGTTGGTGTGGGTGTTGGTGTGGTTTGTTGTGGGTTGTTTGTGGGTGGTGTGGGTGTTGGTGTGGGTTGGTGTGGTTTTGTGTGGTGTTGTTTTTGTGTGGTGGTGGTGTGATGGTGTTGGTGGAGGTGTTGGTGTGGTGGTGTTGGTGTGGTGTTAGACGGTTGGTGTGGTGGTGTTTGTGTGGGTGTTGGTGTGGTGGTGTTGGTGTGTTGGTGGTTGGTTGGTTGGAGGTTGGTTGGTTTGTTGGTGTGGTTGGTGTTGGGTTGTTGGTGTGGTTGGTTGGTTTGTGGGTTGTTTGTTGGTTGGTTGGTTGTTGGTTGGTTGGTTGGTTGTTGGTTGTTTGTTGTTGGTTGGTTGTTGGTTGGTTGGTTGGTTGGTTGGTTGGTTGGTTGGTGTTGGGGTGGGGTTGGGTTGGTGTGGTGGTGTTGGTGTGGTGTTGGTTGGTTGTGTTGTTTGGTGTGGGTGTTGGTGGTGGTTGTTGGTGTGGTTGGTTGGTTGTTTGTGTGGTTGGTTGGTTGTTGGTTGGTTGGTTGTTGGTTGGTTGGTTGTTGGTTGTTGGTTTGGGGTTGGTGTTGGTTGGGTTGTTGGTGGTTGGGGTTGGTTGGTTTGGTTGGGTTGGTTGGGTTGGTTGGTTGGGTTGTGGGTTGGTTGGGTTAGTTGGTTGTTGGGTGTGTTGGTTGGGTTGTGTGGTTTGGGGTGTGGTGTGTGGTGTTGGTGTGTGTGTGGTGTTGGGGTGTGTGTGTGGTGTTGGGTTTGTGTGTGTGGTGTTTGGGTTGTGTGTGTGTGGTTGGTTGGTGGTTGAGTTGGTGGTGTTGGTTGGTGTGGAGTTGTTTGGGTTGTTGTTGGTTGGAGGTTGTTGTTGGGTTGGTTTGGGGTTATTGGTGGTGAGTTGTTTGGGTTGTGTGTGGTGTTGGGTTGTGTGTGTGTGGTGTTGGGGTGTGTGTGTGGTGTTGGGGTGTGTGTGGTGTTGGGGTGTGTGTGTGGTTGGGTGTGTGGTGTTGGAGTGTGTGTGTGGTGTTGGGGTGTGTGTGTGTGGTGTTTGGGGTTGTGTGGTGGGGTTGGTGTGTGGTTGGGTTGGGGTTGGGTTTGGGGTTAGTTGGGTTGGTTGGTTGGGGTTGGTTGTTGGGTTGTTGTTGGTGGTTGGGGTTGGTTGGGTTGTGGTTTGGGGTTGGTTGTTGGTTGGGGTTGGGGTTGTGTTGGGTGTGTGTGTGTGGTGTTTGGGGTGTGTGGGTTGTGTGTGGGTTGGTGTTTGGTTGGTTGGGTTGGTTGGTTGGGTTTGGTTGGTTGGTGGTTGTTGGGGTTGTTTGGGTTGGGGTTGGTTTGGGGTTGTTGTTTGGGTTGGTGGTTGTTTGGGTTGGTTGGGGTTGTTGTTGTTGGTTGGGTTGTTGTTGTTGGTTGTTGGGTTGGGGTTGGTTGGGTTGGGGTTGTGTTGGTGTGTGTGGGGTGTGTGTGTGGTGTGTGTGGTGTTGGGGTGTGTGTGGTTTGGGTTGGTTTGGGTTGGTTGGGGTTGGTGGGTTTGGGGTTGGTGTTGGTTTGGGGTTGGTGGTGGTTTGGGGTTGGTGGGTTTGGGTGGTTTGGGGTTGTTGGTTGGGTTGGTGTGGTTTGGGGTTTGGGTTGTGTGGTGGTTGGGGTGGGGTGTGTGGGTTGGGGTTGGGGTTGTTGTGTGTGTGTGTGGTGTTGGGGTGTGTGTGTGTTGGGTTGTGTGTGTGGTGTTTGGGGTTGGTTGGGTGGTGTGTGTGGTTGGGTTGGTGTTGGTTGGGTTTGGTGGTGTTGGTTTGGGTTGGTGGTGGGTTTGGGGTTGTTGGTTGGGGTTGTTGGTGGTGGTTTGGGTTGGTGTGTGGTTTGGGGTTGTGGTTGGGTTGGTTGGGTTGTGTGTGGTTGTTTGGGTTGTGTGTGTGGTTGGGGTTGTGTGTGTGTTTGGGGTTGTGTGTGTGGTTGGGGTGTGTGTGGTGTTGGGGTGTGTGTGGTGTTGGGGTTGTGTGTGTGGTGTTGGGGTGTGTGTTGGGGTTGTGGTGGTGTTTGGTGTGGTTGGGTTGGTGGTTTGGGGTTGGTGGTTTGGGGTTGGTGGTGGTGGTTGGTTGGTGTTGGTTTGGGTTGGTGGTTGGTTGGGTTGTTGGTGTGGTTGTTTGGGGTTGTTGGGTTGGGTTGGGGTTGTGGTTTGGGTTGTTGGGTTGTGTGTGTGGTGTGGGGTGTGTGTGGTGTTGGGTTGTGGTGTGTGTGGTGTTGGGGTTGGGTTGGTTGGGTTGGTGGTGGTTGTTGGTTGGGTTGGTGGTGGTGTGGTTGGGGTTGGGTTGGTTGGGTTGGTTGGTTTGGGTTGGTGTGGTGGTTGGGTTGGTTGGGGTTGTTGTTGGGTTGTTGGTTGGGTTGGTTGGGGTTGTTGTTGGTTTGGGGTTGGTTGGGTTGGGGTTGGTTTGGTTTGGGTTGTGTGTGGTGGTGTTGGGGTGTGGGGTTGGTGTTTGGGTGTGGGTGGTTGGGGTTGGGTGGTGTTTGGGGTGTGGGTTGGTTTGGGTTGTGGGTTGGTGGTTTGGGGTTGGTTGGGGTTGGTGTGTGGTTGGGTTGTGTGGTTGGGTTGGTGGTGTGGTTGGGTTGGTGGTGGTTGTTTGGGTTTGGTGTTGGTTGGGGTTGGTTTGGGTTTGGTTGGGTTTGGGGGTGTTGGGGTGTGTGTGTGTGTGGTGTTGGGTGTGTGTGTGTGGTGTTGGGTTGTGTGGTGTGGTTGGGTTGTGTGTGTGGTTTGGGGTTGGTTGGGGTTGTTGGTGTGGTTGGGGTTGGTTGGGGTTGGTTTGGGGTTGGTGGTTTGGGGTTGGTGGTTTGGGTTGGTTGTTGGTTTGGGTTGTGGTGGTTGGGTTGGTGTGTGGTTGGGTTGGGTTGTTGGTTGTTGGGGTTGTGTGTGGTTTTGGGGTGTGTGTGTGGTGTTGGGTGTGTGTGTGTTTGGGGTTGGTTGGGGTTGGTTGTTGGGGTTGTGGGGTTGGTGGGGTTGGTTGGGTTGGTGGGGTTGGTTTGGGGTTGTGGTTGTGTTGGTTGTTTGGGTTGTTGGGGTTGTTGGGTTGTTGTTGGGGTTGGGTTGTTGGTTGGTTGGGTTGTTGGGTTGTGTGGGGTTTGGGTTGTGGGGTTGGGTTGTGTTTGGGGTTGGTGTGTGGTGTTGGGGTTGTGTTGGTGTGGTGTTTGGGTGTGTGTGTTGGGGTTGTGTGTTGGGTTGGTTGGGGTTGTTTGGGGTTGGTTGTTGGTTTGGTTGGTTTGGGGTTGTTGGTTGGTTGGTTTGGGTTGGTTGGTTGGGGTTGGTGGTTGGGTTGTTGGTTTGGGTTGGTTTGGGTTGGGTTTGTTGTTGTTTGGTTGGTTGGGTGGTGTTGGGGTTGTGTGTGTGGTGTTGGGGGTGTGTGTGGTGTTGGGGTGTGTGTGTGTTGGGTTGGTGTGTGTGGTTGGGGTTGGTGTGTGGTTTGGGTTTGTGTGGTTGGGTTGTGTGGTTGGGGTTGTTGGTGGTTTGGGTTGTTGTTGGTGGTTGGGTTGGTGTGGTTGGGGTTGGTGGTTGGTTTGGGTTGGTGGTTGGGTTGGTTGTTGGGGTTGGGTTGTGGTTGTTGGGTTGTTGGGTTGTGTGTGGGTGTGTGTGTGTGTTGTGTGTGTGGTGTTGGGTGTGTGTGGTGTTTGGGGTGTGGTGTGTGGTGTTGGGGTTGGTGGTGTGTGGTGTTGGGTTGGTGTGTGGTTGGGTTGGTGTGTTTGGTTGGGTTGTGTGGTTTGGGTTGGTGGTTGGGTTGGTGTTGGTTGGGGTTGGGGTTGGGTTGGTGTGTTGGGTTGGTGGTGGTTGGGTTGTTGTTGGTGGTTGGGTTTGTGTTGGTGTGGTTGGGTTGTGGTTGTTGGGTTGTGTGGTTGTTGGGGTTGGTTGGGTTGGTTGGGGTTGGTGTTGGGGTGTGTGTGGTGTTGGGTTGGTGTGTGGTGTTGGGGTGTGTGTGGTGTTGGTTGTGTGTGTGGTTGGTTGGGGTGGTTGGGGTTGGTGGTGGTTGGGTTGTGGTTGGGTTTGGGGTTGGTTGGGGTTGTTGGTTGGGTTGGTTTGGGTTTGGTTGTTTGGGTTGTGTGGTTGGGGTTGGTTGTTGGGGTTGTTGTTGGTTGTTGGGGTTGTGTGGTTGGGTTGTGTGTTGGTTGTTGGGGTTGTGTGGGTGTTGGGTGTGTGTGGTGTTGGTGTGTGTGTGGTGTTGGGGTGTGTGTGGTGTTGGGGTTGTGTGTGTTGGGGTTGGTGTGGTTGGGTTGGTGGTTTGGGTTGTGGTGGTTGGTTGGTGTGTTGGGTTGTTGGTGGTTGGGGTTGGTTGGGGTTGTTGGTGGTTGTTGGGTTGTTGTGGTTGGTTGGGGTTGGTTGGTTGGGTTGTTGTTGTGGTTGTTTGGGTTGTTGTTGTGGTTGGGTTGTGTGTGTTGGGTGGTGGTGTTGGGGTGTGTGGTTGGTGTTGGGGTGTGTGTGTGGTGTTGGGGTGTGTGTGGTTGGGTTGTGTTGGTGTGGTTGGGGTTGGTGGTGTGGTTGGGTTGGTGGTGTGGTTTGGGGTTGGTGGTGGGTTGGGTTGGTGTGTTGGTTGTTTGGGGTTGGTGGTTGGGTTGTTGGTTGTTGGTTGTGTGTGTTGGGGTTGTTGGGTTGGTGTTGGGTTGTGTGTGGTTGTTGGGTTGGTGTGTTGTTGGTTGTTGGGGTTGTGTTGTGTGTGGGGTTGGGTTGTTGTGTGGTGTTGGGGTGTGTGTGGTGTTGGTTGTGTGTGTTTGGGTTGTGTGTGTGTGGTTGGGTTGGTGTGGTTGTTGGGGTTGGTTGTTTGGGTTTGTTGGTTGGGGTTGGTTGGTGGTTGGGGTTGTTGGTGGTTGGGGTTGGTTGGGTTGGTTTGGGGTTGTTGGTGGTTGGGTGTTGGTTGGGGTTGTTGGTTGGGTTGGTTGGGGTTGGTTGGGGTTTGTTGGGGTTGTGTGTGTGGTGTTGGGGTGTGTGTGTGTGTGGTGTTGGGTGTGTGTGTGGTGTTGGGGTGTGGTGTGTGTGTGGTTGGGTTGGTGTGGTTGGGGTTGGTGTGGTTGGGTTGGTTTGGGGTTGGTTGGGTTGTTGGTTGGGTTGGTTGGGTTGGTGGTGGTTGTTTGGGTTGTTGGTGGTTGGTTGGTGTGGTTGTTGGGGTTGTGTGTGGTTGTTGGGTTGTGTGGTTGGGGTTGTGTGTGGTTGTTGGGGTTGTGTGGGGTTGGGTGGTGTGGTGTTGGGTGTGTGTGGTGTTGGGGTGTGTGTGTGGTGGGGTGTGGGGTGTTGGGGTTGTTGGTTGTTTGGGTTGGTTGGGGTTGGTGGTTGGGTTGTTGGTTGGTTGTTTGGGTTGTTGGTGTGGTTGGGTTGGTTGGTGGTTTGGGGTTGGTGGTTGGGGTTGGGTTGGGGTTGTTGTTGGTTGGGGTTGTTGGTTGGGGTTGTTGGTTTGGGTTGGGGTTGTTGGGTTGTTTGTTGGGGTGTGTGTGTGGTGTTGGGTTGTGTGTGTGGTGTTGGGTTGTGTGTGTGTGGTGTTTGGGGTGTGTTGGTGTGGTTGGGGTTGGTGTGTTGGTTGGTTGGGGTTGTGTGGTGTGGTTTGGGTTGGTGGTTGGTTGGGTTGTTGGTGGGGTTGGGGTTGTTGGTGTTGTTGGGTTGGTGTGGTTGGGTTGTGTGGTTGGGGTTGGTTGGGGTTGGGTTGGTTGGGTTGTTGTGTGTGTGGTTGTTGGGGTGTGTGTGGTTGGGTTGTGTGTGGTTGGGGTTGTGTGTGGTGTTGGGGTGTGTGGTGTGGTTGTTGGGGTTGTGGTGTGTGGTTGGGGTTGTTGGTGTGTGGGGTTGTTGGTGTGGTTTGGGGTTGGGTTGTTGGTGGTGTGGTTTGGGGTTGGTGGGGTTGGTTGGGGTTGGGGTTGGTGGTGTGTTTGGGTTGGTGGGTTTGGTTGGGGTTGTTGGTGGTGGTTGGGGTTGTTGGTTGTTTGGGGTTGTTGTTGTTTGGGTTGTTGGTGGTTGTTGGGTTGTGTGGTGTGTTGGGGTTGTGTGTGTGGTTGTTGGGGTTGTTGTTGTTGGGTGGGGTGTGTGTGTGTTGGGGTGTGTGTGGTGTTGGGGTGTGTGTGGTTGGGGTGTGTGTGGTTGTTGGGTTGTGGTTGGTGTGTTGGGTTGGTTGGGGTTGTGTTGGTTGGTGTGGTTGGGTTGGTGTGTTGGTTGGGTTGTTGGTTTGGGGTTGGTTTGGGGTTGTTGGGTTGTTTGGGTTGTGTGGTGTTGGGTTGGTTGGGTTGGTTGGTTTTTGGGGTGTGTGGTGTTGGGGTGTGTGGTGGTGTTGGGTTGTGTGTGGTGTTTGGGGTTGTGTGTGGTTGGGGTTGTGTGTGTGGTTGGGGTTGGTGTGGTGTGGGGTTGGTTGGGGTTGGTGGTGGTTGGGGTTGGTGGTGGGTTGGTTTGGGTTGGGTTGGTTGGGGTTGGTTGGTTGGGTTGTTGGTTGTTTGGGTTGTGGGTTGGTTGGGTGTGGTTGGTTGGGGTTGGTTGGGTGTGGGTTGGGGTTGGTTGGGTTGGGTTGGTTGGTTGTGGGTGTGGTGGGGTTGTGGTTGGTGTTGGGGTTGGTTGGTTGGGTTGTGGGTGTGGTTGGTTGTGGGTTGGTTGGTTTGGGGTTGGTGGGTGGGGTGGTTGGGGTTGGTGGTGGTTGGGGTTGGTGGTGTTGGGGTTGGTTGTTTGGGTTGGTGGTTGGTTTGGGTTGGTGGTTGGGGTTGGGGTTGGTTTGGGGTTGTTGGGTTGGGTTGGGTTGGTTGGGGTTGGGTTGGGTTGTTGGGGGGGTGTGTGTGTGGTGTTGGGGTGTGGGTGGTGTTTGGGGTGTTGTGGTTGGGGTTGGTTGGTGTTGGGGTGTGTGTGGTGTTGGGTGTGTGGTGTGGTTGTTTGGGTTGTGTGTGTGGTTGGGTTGGTTGGTTGGGGTTTGTGTGGTTGGGGTTGTGTGGTTTGGGTTGTTGGTTGTTTGGGGTTGGTTGGTGTGGTGTTGGGTTGTGTGGTGTGGTTTGGGTTGTGTGGGTTGGTGTTGGGTTGTGTGTGGGTTGGTTGGGGTTGTGTGTGGTTGGGGTTTGGTTTGTGTGTGTGGGTGTGTGTGTGGTGTTGGGGTTGTGTGTGGTGTTGGGTTGGTGGTGTGTGGTTTGGGGTTGTGTGTGGTTGGGGTTGGTTGGGTTGGTTTGGGGTTGGTGTGGTTGGGTTGTTGGTTGTTTGGGGTTGGTGGTTGTTTGGGGTTGTTGTTGGTTGGGTTGTGTGTGGTTGGGTTGTTGTTGGTTGTTTGGGGTTGTTGTGGTTGGGGTTGGTTGGGGTTGGTTGGGTTGGGTTGGTTTGTGTGTGTTGGGGTTGGTGTGTGTGGTGTGTGGTGTTGGGTTGTGTGGTGTGGGGTGTGGTTGTTTGGTTGTTGGTGTTGGTGGTTGTTTGGGTTGGTGTGGTTGGTTGGGGTTGTGGTTGGTTTGGGTTGGTGGTGGTGGTTGGTTTGGGGTTGGTGGTTTGGTTTGGGTTGTTGTTGGTTGTTTGGTGTTTGGGTTGTTGTTGGTGTGGTTTGGGTTGGTTTGGGTTGTTGTTGGGTTTGGGTTGTTGGGTTGGGTTGTGTGTGGTGTTGGGGTGTGTTTGGGTGTGTGTGGGGTGTGTGTGTGGTGTTGGGTTGTGTGTGGTGTTGGTGTTGTTGTGTGGTGTTGGGGTTGTGTGTGGTTGTTTGGTGTGTTGGGTTGGTGGTTGGTTGTTGGGTTGGTGGTGGTTGTTTGGGTTGGTGGTTGGTTGTGGTTGGGGTTGGTGGTTGGGGTTGTGGTGTGTGGTTTGGGTTTGGGGTTTGGTTGTTGGGGTTGGTTTGGGTTGTTGGTTTGGGGTTTGTGTGGTGTTGGGGTTGTGGTGTGTGTGGTGTTGGTTGTGTGTGTGGTGTTGGGGTTGGGTTGTGTGTGGTGTGGTTGGGTTGTGTGTGGTTGGGGTTGTGTGGTTGGGTTGGTTGGTTGGTTGGGTTTGTTGTGGTGGTTGGGGTTGGTTGGTTGGGGTTGGTTGTTTGGGTTGTTGGTTGGTTGTTTGGGTTGTTGGGTTGTTGGGTTGTGTTGGGTTGGTTGGGGTTGTGTTGGGGGGTTGTGTGGTGTTGGGGTGTGTGTGTGTGGTGTTGGGGTGTGTGTGGTGTTGGTGTGTTGGGTTGGTTGGGGTTTGGGTTGGTTGGGTTGGTGGTTGGTTTGGGGTTGGTGGTTGGGGTTGTTGGTTGGGTTGGTTGGGTTGGTTGGGGTTGGTTGGGTTGGTTGGGGTTGGGTTGTTTGGGTTGGTTGGGGTTGGGGTTGGGTTGTGGTGGTGTGTTTGTGTGTGTGGTGTTGGGTTGTGTGTGTGGTGTTGGGTTGTGTGTGTGGTGTTGGGGTTGGGTTGTGGGTTGGTTGGGTTGGTTGGTTGGGTTGTGGTTTGGGGTTGGTTGGTTGGGTTGTGGTTGGGTTGGTTGGGTTGGGTTGGTGGTTGTTGGGGTTGTGGTTGGGTTGTGGTTGGGGTGTGTGTGTGGGTTGGGGTGTGTGTGTGTGTGTGGTGTTGGGGTTGGGGTTGGTTGGGGTTGGTTGGTTGGTTGGGTTGTTGTGTTTGGGTTGGGGTTGGTTTGGGTTTGGTTTGGGTTTGGGGTTGGTTTGGGTTGTTGGGGGGTTTGGGGTTGTTGTGTGGTGTTTGGTGTGGGGTGTGTGTTGGGTTGGTTTGGGGTTTGGGGTTGGTTGGGTTGGTTTGGGGTTGTTGGGGTTGGTTGGGGTTGTTGGTTGGGGTTGGTTGTTGGGGTTGGGGTTGGGTTGTTGTGGGGTTGGGGTTGGTGTTGGGTGTTGGTGTTTGGGGTGTGTGGGTTGGGGGTGTGTGTGTGGTTGGTTGGGGTTGTGTGTGGTTGGTTGTTGGTTTGGTTTGGTTTGGGTTTGGGGTTTGGTTTGGTTGGTTTGGGTTGTTGGTTGTTTGGGTTGTTTGGGTTTGGGTTTGGGTTGTTGGGGGGTGTGTGTGGTGTTGGGGTTGTGTGTGGTGTTGGTGTGTGTGGTGTTGGGGTGTGTGTGTGTGGTGTGGTTGGGTTGGTTGGGTTGGTTTGGTTTGGTTGGTTTGGGTTGGGTTTGGGTTGTGGTTGGGTTGTTTGGGTTGTTGGTTGTTTGGGGTTGTGTGTGGGTTGGGGTTGGGTTGGGTTGGTTGGGGGTGGTGGTGTTTGGGGGGTGTGGTGGGGTGTTGGGGTGTGGGTGTTTGGGGTTTGGTGTTTGGTTGGTTGGTTGGGGTGTGGGTTGGGGTTGGTTGGGGTTGGTGGGTTGGTTGGGGTTGTTGGTTGGGTTGGTTGGTTGGGTTGTTGGTTTGGTTGGGGTTTGGTTGGGGTTGTTGGTTGGTTGGGGTTGTTGTTGGGGTTGGTTGGGTTGGTTTGGGTTGTGTGGTTGGGGTTGGTTTGGGTTGGGGTTGGTGTGTGTGGTTGTTGGTTGTGTTGGGTGTTTGGGTTTGGTTGTGTGGTTGGGGTTGTGTGTGGTGTTGGGGTGTGGGTTGGTTGTTTGGTTGGGTTGGTTGGGGTTGGTTGGGGTTGTTGGGTTGGTTTGGGTTGGTTGGGGTTTGTGGTTGGGTTGTTGGTTGGTTTGGGTTTGTTGTTTGGGTTGGTTGTTGGGTTGTTGGTTGGGTTGGTTGTGTTGGGGTGTGTGGGTGGTGTTGGGGTGTGTGTGGGTGGTGTTGGGTTGGTGTGTGTGTGGTTGGGGTTTGTGGTGTGGTTGGGGTTGGTTGGTTGGTTGGGTTGGTTGGTTGTTGGTTGGGTTGGTTGGGGTTGGGTTGGTTGGTTGGGTTGTGTGTTGGGTTGGTTGTTTGGGTTGTGTGTGGTTGGGGTTGTGGTTGGGTTGTTGGGTTGTGTGGTGTTGGGTTGTGTGTGGTGTTGGGGTGTGTGTGTGGTGTTGGGTTGTGTGGTGGTTGGGTTGTGGTGTGGTGTTGGGGTTGGTGTGTGGTTGGGGTGTTGGTTGTTGGGGTTGGTGGTGGTTGGGGTTGTGTGTTGGGTTGTTGGTGGTTGTTGGGTTGTGTGTGTTGGGGTTGGTGGTTTGGGTTGTGTGTGGTTGGGGTTGGTTGTTGGTTGTGTGTGTGGGTTGGGTTGTTGTGTGTGGTGTTGGGGTTGGTGGTGTGTGGTGGGGTGTGTGGTGTGGTGTTGGGGTGTGTTGGTGTGTTGGGGTGTGTGTGGTTGGGGTTGGTTGGTTTGGGTTGTTGGTTGGGTTGGTGTGGTTGGGTTGGTGTGGTTGGGTTGTTGGTGGTTTGGGGTTTGTGTGTGGTTTGGGTTGGTTGGGTTGGTGGTGTGGTTGGGGTTGTTGTTGGTTGTTTGGGTTGGTTGGGGTTGGGGTTGGTGTGGTTGTTGGGGTTGTGTGTGGTTGGGTTGTGTGGTTGGGGTGTGTGTGGTGTTGGGGTGTGTGTGGTGTTGGGGTGTGTGTTGGGGTTGGTGTGTTGGGTTGGTGTGGTTGGGGTTGGTTGGGTTGGTTGGGTTGGTTGGTTGGGTTGGTTGGGGTTGTGGTTGTTGGGTTGTGGTGTGTGGTTGGGGTTGTGTGTGTGGTTGGGGTTGTGTGTGTGGTTGGGGTTGGTGTGTGGGTTGGGTTGGGTGTGTGTGGTGGTGTGTGTGGGTTGTGTGTGTTGGGGTTGTGTGTGGTTGGTTGGTTGTTGGGGTTGGTTGGGTTGTTGGTTGGTTGGGGTTGGGGTTGGTGTGGTTGGGTTGTTGGTTGGGGTTGTGTGGTTGTTGGGTTTGTTGTTGGGGTTGTGTGGGGTTGTTGGGGTTGTGTGTTGGTTGTGTGGTGTTGGGGTGTGTGGTGGGGTGTGTGTGTGGTGTTGGGTTGTGGTGGTGTTGGGGTTGGTGGTGTGTGGTTGTTTGGTGTGTGGTTGGGTTGTTGGTTGGGTTGTTGGTGTGGGTTTGGGTTTGTTGGTGTGTGTTGGTTGGGTTGTTGGGTTGTGTGTTGGGTTGGTGTGGTTGTTGGGTTTGTTGTTGTTGTTGGTTGTTGGGGTTGTGTGTTGTTGTGGTGTTGGGGTTGTTGTTGTGGTGTTTGGGGGTGTGTGGGTGTTGGGGTGTGTGTGTGGGGTGTGTGTGTGGTGTTGGGGTGTGTGTGTTGGGGTTGTGTGTGGTGTTGGTGGTTGGGTTGGTTGGGTTGTGTGGTTGGGTTGGTGTGGTTGGGTTGGTGTGGTTGGGGTTGGTGGTTGTGTGTGTGGTTGTTTGGGGTGTGTGTGTGGTGTTGGGGTGTGTGTGTGTTGGGGTTGTGTGTTGGTTGTTTGGGTTGTGTGTGGTTGGGTTGGTTGGGGTGTGTGTGTGTGGTGTTGGGGTGTGTGTGTGGTGTTGGGTTGTGTGTGGTGTTGGGTTGTGTGTGGTGTTGGGGTGTGTGTGTGTTGGGGTGTGTTGGGTTGGTGTGTGTTGGGGTTGGGTTGGTGTGTTGGGGTTGGTGGTGGTGTTGGGTTGTGTGTGTGGTGGTTGGGTTGTGTGTGTGGGGTTGGGTTGTTGGGTTGTTGTTGGTGTTGGGTTGTTGTTGGGGTTGTGTGTGTGGTGTTGGGGGTGTGTGTGTGGTGTTGGGTTGTGTGTGTGGTGTTGGGGTGTGTGTGTGTGGTTGTTTGGGTTGGTGTGGTGGGGTTGGTTGGGTTGGTTGGGTTGGTTGGTTGGGGTTGGTTGGGTTGTTGTTGGGTTTGTGTGGTTGGGTTGGTGGTGTGGTTGGGTTGGTTGTTGGGTTGTGTGGGGTTGGGTTGGTTGGGTTGTGTGTGTGTGGTGTTGGGGTGTGTGTGTGGTGTTGGGGTGTGTGGTTGGTGTTTGGGGTTGTTTGGTTGGGTTGTGGTTGGTGGTGGTTTGGGGTTGGTGGTGGTTGGGTTGTTGGTTGGGTTGGGTTGGTGGTTGGGTTGGTGGTTGTTGGGTTGTTGGTTGGGTTGTTGGTTGTTTGGGTTGTTGTTGGGGTTGGTGTGGTTGTTGGGGTTGGTTGGGGTTGTGTGTGTGGTTGGGGTGTGTGTGGTGTTGGGGTGTGTGTGGTGTGGGTTTGTGGTGTTGGGTTGTTGGTGGTGTGGTTGGGGTTGGTGTGGTTGGGTTGGTGTGGTTGGGTTGGTTGGTGTTGGTTGGGGTTGGTGTGGGGTTGTTTGGGGTTGGTGGTTGGGTTGGTGGTTGTTGGGTTGTTGTTGGTTGGGTTGTTGGTTGGGGTTGTGTGTGGTTGGGTTTGTGTGTGTGGTTGTTGGGTGTGTGTGGTGTTGGGGTTGTGTGTGGTTGTTGGGTTGTGTGTGTGGTGTTGGGTGGTGTGTGTGTGTGGTGTTGGGGTGTGTGTGTGGTTGGGTTGGTTGGGGTTGTGTTGGTGGTTGGGGTTGGTGGTTTGGGGTTGGTTGTTTGGGGTTGGTGTGGTTGGGTTGGTGGTTGGGGTTGGTGGGTTGGGTTGTGTGTTGGGTTGTGTTGGGGTTGGTGTGTGTGGTTGGGGTTGGTTGGTTGGGGGTTGTTGGGTTGGTGTGGTGTGGGTGGGTGGGTGTGGTTGGGTTGGTGTGGGTGGTGTTGGGGTGTGGTGTGTGGTTGTTTGGGTTGGTGGTGGTGTGTTGGGGTTGGTGGTGTGGTTGTTGGGGTTGGTGTGGTGGTGTTGGGTTGGTGGTGGTTGGGTTGTGGTGTGGTGTGGTTGGGGTTGTTGGTGGTTGGTTGGGTTGGTTGGTTGGGTTGTGTGGTGTGTTGGGTTGTTGTTGGTGGTTGTTGGGGTTGGTTTGGGTTGTGGTTGTTGGGTTGTGTGTGGTTGGGGTTGTGTGTGTGGTTGGGTTGTGTGTGTGTTGGGTTGTGTGTGTGTGGTGTTGGGGTGTGTGTGTGGTGTTGGGTGTGTGTGTGGTGTTGGGGTGTGTGTGGTTGGGTTGGTGTGTTGGGTTGTTGGTGTGGTTGGGTTGTTGTGGTGGTGGTTTGGGGTTGGTGGTGTTGGTTTGGGTTGGTGTTGGGTTGGTTGTGGTTGGTTGGTTGGGTTGGTTGGTTGTTTGGGTTGGTTGGGTGTTGTTGGTTGGGGTTGTTGTTGTTGGGTTGGGTTGTTGTTGGTTGGGGTTGTTGGGTTTGGGGTTTGTGTGGTGTTGGGGTGTGGTGTGGTGTTGGGGTGTGTGTGTGTGGTGTTGGGTGTGTGTGTGGTGTGTGTGTGTGGTTGGGGTTGTGGTGTGGTGTTTGGGGTTGTGTGTTGTTTGGGTTGGTGTGGTTGGGTTTGTGTGTGTGGTTGGGGTTGTTGGTGGTTGGTTGGGTTGGTTGGTTGGGGTTGTGGTTGGTTGTTTGGGTTGGTGGTGGTTGGGTTGTGTGTTGTGGTTGGGTTGTGTGTGTTGGGTTGTTGGGTTGGTTGGGTTGTGTGTGGTTGGGTTGTTTGTTGGGTTGTGTGTGTGTTGGTGTTGGTGTGTGGTGTTGGGGTTGGTGTGTGGGGTGTGTGTGGTTTGGGGTTGGTGGTGGTTGGGGTTGGTTGGGTTGGTGTGTGGTTTGGGTTGGTTTGGGTTGTTGGGGTTGAGTTGGGTTTGTTGGTGGTTGGGTTTGTTATTGGTTTGGAGTTGGTGTGGTTGAGTTGTTGGGTTGTGGGGTGGTTGGGTTGGTGGTTGGGTTGTGTGTGTGGTGTTGGGTTGTTGGTTGTTTGGGTTGTGTGTGGTGTTGGGGTGTGTGTGTGGTGTGTGGAGTGTGTGTGGTGTTGGGTTGTGGTGGTTGGGGTTGGTGTGTTGTGGTGTTGGGTTGGTGTGTGGTTGGGTTGGTGTGTGTGGTTGGGTTGTTGGTGGTTGGGTTGGTTGGGGTTGTGGTTGGGTTGTGGTTGGGTTGGTTTGGGTTGGTGTGGTTGGGTTGTGTGGTTGGGTTTGTGTTGGTTGTTTGGGTTGTTGTTGGTTGTTGGGGTTGTGAGGTTGGGGTGTGGTTGTTGGGGTTGTTTGGTGTTGGGGTGTGTGTGGTGTTGGGGTGTGTGTGGTGTTGGGTTTGTTGGTGTGTGGTGGTTGGGTTGTGTGGGTTGGGGTTGTGTGTGGTTGGGTTGTGTGTGGTGTGGTTGGGTTTGGTGTGTGGTTGGGTTGGTGGTGGTTTGGGTTGGTGGTGTTGGTTGGGTTGGGGTTGTGTGTGTTGGTTGGGTTGTTGTGGTTGGGTTGTGTGTTGTTGGGGTTGTTGGTGGTTGTTGGGTTGGTGTGGTTGGGTTGGTGTGGTTGGTGTTGGGGTTGTGTGTGGGTGGTGTGTGGTGTTTGGGTTGTGGTTGGTGTTTGGGTGTGGTGGTTGGTTGGGGTGTGTGTGTTGGGGTTGTGGTTGGGTTTGGGTTGTTGGGTTGGTTGTGTGTTTGGGGTTGTGTGTGGTTGGGTTGGTGTGTGGTTGGGGTTGGTTGTTGGGGTTGGGGTTGGGTTTGTTGGGTTGTGTGGTTGGGTTGTGTGGTTGGGTTGTTGGGGGTGTGTGGTTGTTGGGTTGGTTGGTGTGGTGTTTGGGTGTGTGTGGGGTGTGTGTGGTGTTGGGGTTGTGGTGTGGTGTTGGGTGTGTGTGTTGGTGTTGGAGTTGGTGTGGTTGGGGTTGGGTTTGTGGGTTGTTTGGGTTGTGTGGTTGGGTGTTGGGTTGGGTTGTTGGTGGTTGGGTTGTTGGTGGGTTGGTTTGGGTTGTTGGTTGGGGTTGTTGGGGTTGTTGTGTGTGTGTTTGGGGTTGTGTGTGTGTGGTGTTGGGGTTGTGTGTGTTGGGGTGTGTGTGTGTGGTGTTGGGGTGTGTGTGGTTGGGTTGTGTGTGGTGTTGGGTTGGTGGTTGGTGTGGTTGGGTTGGTGTGGTTGGGGTTGTTGGTTGGGTTGGTTGGTTGTTGGGGTTGTTGTGGTTGGTTGGGTTGTTGGTGTGTTGGGTTGTGTGGTTGTTGGGGTTGTGTGTGGTTGGGGTTGTGGTTGTTTGGGTTGTGGTGTTGGGGTTGGTGTGGGTTGGGGTGTGTGGGTGTTGGGGTGTGTGGTGGTGGGGTGTGTGTGTGTGGTGTTGGGTTTGTGTGTGTGGTGTTGGTTGGTGTGTGGTTGGGGTGTGGTGTTTGGGTTGGTGGTTGGGGTTGGTTGTTGTGTGGTTGGGGTTGTGTGGTTGTTTGGGTGTGTGGTGTGGTTGGGTTGTTGGTGGTTGGGTTGTTGTGTTGGTTGTTGGTGGGGTTGTTTGGGTTGTGGTGGCGTGGTTGTTGGGTTTGTGTGTGTGGTGTTGGGTGTGTGTTGTGGTGTTGGGGTGTGTGTGTGTGGTGTTGGGGTGTGTGTGGTGTTGGGTTGTGTGGTGTTGGGTTGTGTGTGTTGTTGGGGTGTGTGTGGTGTTGGGGTGTGTGGTGTTGGGGTTTGTTGTGGGGTGTTGGGTTGTGGTTTGTGGTGTTGGGGTGTGTGTGTGTGGTTGTTGGGAGTAGTGTGGAGTATTTAGGGAATTATTAGGGTGTTGGGGCTGTGTGTGTGGTGTTGGGGGCCCGCTGTGGTGTTGGGTGTGTGTGTGGTGGGCCCAGGGTGTGTGTGGTGGTTGGGGTGGCCTGTGGTGTTGGGAGGTGTGTGTGTGGTGTTGGGGTGTGTGGCCTTGGTGTTGGGGGTGTGGCTGGGTGGCCCAGGGGGTGTGTGTGGTGTTGGGGGTGTGTGTGTGGTGTTGGGGTGTGTGGATGTTGGGGTGTGTGTGGTGTTGGGGTGTATTGTGGTGTTGGGGTGTGTGTGTGTGGTGTTGGGGTATTATTATTATTGTGAATTGGGAATTATTATTATTGTGGGTGGGGTATTATTATTATTGAAATTATGTGTGTGGTGTTGGGGGCCATGTGTGTGGTGTTGGGTTGTGTGTGTGGTGTTGGGGTGTGGGTGGTGGGGGTGTGTGTGTGGTGTTGGGGAGTGGCAGGTGGTGGCCCAGGGGTGTGTGTGTGGTGTTGGGGGTGTGGGTGGTGTTGGGAGTGTGTGGGTGTTGGGGTGTGTGTGGGTGGTGTTGGGGTGTGTGTGTGTGGTGTTGGGGTGTGTGTGTGTGGGTGTTGGGGTGTGTGTGTGGTGTTGGGAATTGTGTGTGTGTGGTGTTGGGGGTGTATGTGAGTGTTGGGGTGTTAGTATTATTATTGAGTGTTAGGTATTATTAGGTATTTAGAATTATTATTGGGTGTTGGGAGGTGTGGTGTTGCAGGGGTGTGTGTGTGTGGTGTTGGGTTGTGTGTGGTGTTGGGGTGTGTGTGGTGTTGCAGGGGTGTGTGTGGTGTTGGGGTGTGTGGTGTTGGGGTGGCCCAGCCCAGGGTGTTGGGGTGTGTGGCAGGGTGTTGGGGTGTGTGTGGTGTTGGGAGGGTGTGGTGTGTGGTGTTGGGGTGTGTGTGGTGTTGGGGTGTGTGTGTGTGTGATTTGGGGTGTGTGTGTGGGTGTTGGGTTATTGTGTGTGTGGGTATTTGGGTACCATGTGTGGGTGACAGGGTATTATTGTGAGTGTTAGGGTATTATTATTTAGGGTGTGTGTGTGTGGTGGTGGGTTGTGTGTGTGGTGTTGGGGGTGGCCAGCCTTGGTGTTGGGGTGTGTGTGGTGGGGGTGGTGTGTGGTGTTGGGGGTGTGTGTGGTGTTGGGTTGTGTGTGTGGTGATGGGGTGTGTGTGGTGTTGGGGTGTGTGTGGTGTTGGAAGGTGTGTGTGGTGTTGGGGTTGTGGTGGCCTGTGGTGTTGGGTTGTGTGTGTGGTGTTGGGGTGTGTGGTGTGGTGTTGGGGTGTGTGGGTGTTGCGGGTGTGTGTGGGTGTTGGGTGTGTGTGTGGGTGTTGGGGTATTATTGTGAGTATTTGGGAGTGTATTAGTAGCCAGGTATTGGGAATTATTATGTACTGGCCAGTGTTGGGGTGTGTGTGGTGTTGTTGGGGTGTGTGTGTGGCCGGGTGGCCCAGGGTGTGTGTGTTGGGGTGTGTGTGTGGTGGGGTGTGGGTGGTGTTGGGGTGGGTGGTGTTGGGTGTGCGTGGTGTTAGGGTGTGGCCGTGGTGTTGGGGTGTGGCCAGGTGTTGGGGTGTGTGTGGTGTTGGGGTGTAGGTGTGGTTGTTGGGGTGTGTGTGGTGTTGGGGTGTGGTGGTGTTGGGGTGTGTGTGCAGGTGTTGCCCAGGGTGTGTGTGGGTGTTGGGGTGTGTGTGGGTGTTGGGGTGTGTGGCAGGGTGACCCCAGGGTGTGTGTAAGGTGTTAGAATTGTAGTGTTAGGTATTATTAGCAGGTATTGGAATTGTGTGGGTGTTGGGGTGTGTGTGTGGGTGTTGGGTTGTGTGTGTGGTGTTGGGGTGGTGGCTGGCCCAGTTGGGGTGTGTGTGTGGTGTTGGGGTGTGTGTGAGGTGTTGGGGTGTGTGTGGTGTTGGGGGTGTGTGTGGTGTTGGGGTGTGTGTGGGTGGGGTGTGTGTGTGGTGGGGTGTGTGTGGTGTGGTGTTGGGGTGTGTGTGTGTGGTGTTGGGTTGTGTGTGGTGATTTGGGGTGTGTGTGTGGTGTTGGGGTGTGTGTGTGTGGTGTTGGGGTGTGTGTGGGTGGGAATTATTGTGTGTGGTGTTGGAGTTATTATTATTGTGGGTATTGGGAGATTATTATTAGTGTGGGTATTGGGAATTATTATTAATGATGTTGCGGGGGTGTGTGGTGTTGGGGGTGTGTGTGGTGTTGGGTTGTGTGTGTGGTGGTGGGGTGTGTGTGTGGTGTTGGGTGTGTGTGGTGTTGGGGGTGTGTGTGGTGTTGGGGTGTGTGTGTGTGGTGTTGGATTTGTGTGTGTGGTGGGGTGTGTGTCTGTGGTGGCCCAGGGTGTGGCCTTGGTGGGAGGAGGTGTGTAGCCAGGTGTTGGGAGGTGTGTGTGTGGTGTTTGGGGTGTGTGTGTGGTGTTGGGGTGTGTGTGGTGGTGGGGGTGTGTGTGTGGGTGTTAGGGTGTGAGGTGTTAGGGTGTATTATTAGCCCAGGTATTTAGAAAATTGTGTGTGGCAGGTGTTGGGGGTGTGTGTGTGGCGGGGGTGTGTGTGGTGTTGGGGGCAGGTGTTGGGGGTGTGTGGTGTTGGGGTGTGTGTGTGGTGTTGGGGTGTGTGTGTGGTGTTGGGGGTGTGTGTGGTGTTGGGGTGTGTGTGTGTGGGTGGGGTGTGGCGTGGGGTGTTGGGGTGTGTGTGGTGTTGGGGTGTGTGTGTGGTGTTGGGGTGTGTGTGTGGTGTTGGGGTGTGTGTGTGTGGTGTTGGGTTGTGTGTGTGGTGTTGGGGTGTATTGTGGTGTTGGGGTGTGTGTGTATTTAGGAATTATTATTGCGGGTGTTGGGGGTGTGTGTGGTGTTGGGGTGTGTGTGGTGTTGGGGTGTGTGTGTGTGGTGGGGGTGTGTGTGGCCCAGGTGTTGGGGTGTGTGTGTGGTGTTGGGGTGTGTGGCAGGTGGCCCAGGGGTGTGTGTGTGGTGTTGGGGTGTGTGTGTGTGGTGTTGGGGTGTGTGGTGTTGGGTGTGTGTGTGGTGTTGGGTTGTGTGTGGTGTTGGGGGTGTGTGTGGTGTGTGGTGGTGGGGTGTGTGTGGTGTTGGGGGTGTGTGTGGTGTGGGGTATTATTATTATTGTGGTGGTAGGGTATGTAGGTAGGCCATTAGGTGTGTGTGGGTGGTGGGCCCAGGGTGTGTGTGTGTGGTGTTGGGGTGTGTGGCCAGGTGTTGGTTTGTGTGGCCGGGTGTTGGGTGTGTGTGTGTGGTGTTGGGGTGTGTGTGTGGTGTGGGGGTGTGGGTGGTGTTGGGGGTGTGGGTGGTGTTGGGGGTGTGGGTGGTGGCCCAGGGGTGTGGGTGGTGGGCCAGGGGTGTTGGGGTGTGTGTGTGGTGTTGGGGTGTGTGTGTGTGGTGTTGGGGTGTGTGTGGCGGGTGTTGGGGTGTGTGTGTGGGTGTTGGGGTGTGTGGCCTTGGTGTTTAGGGTGTGTGTATTATTGGTGTTAGGGTGTAGTATTAGCCAGGTATTAGGGTGTATTATTAAGGTATTGGGGTGTGTGGTGTTGGGGTGTGGTATTGTGGTGTTGGGGTGTGGTGTTGGGGTGTGTGGTGTGGGTGTTGGGGTGTGTGTGGCGGTGGCGGGTGTGTGTGTGGTGTTGGGGTGTGTGTGTGGTGTTGGGGTGTGTGTGGTGTTGGGGTGTGTGTGGTGTTGGGGTGTGTGTGTGGTGTTGGGGTGTGTGGTGTTGGGGGTGTGTGGTGTTGGGTTGTGTGTGTGGTGTTGGGGTGTGGCGCAGTATTGGTGGGGTGTGTGTGGTGTTGGAAGTTAGTAGTATTGGTGTTGGGGTGTGTGTGGGTGGTTTTAGGGAATTATTATTATTATTAGTGTTAGGGTAGTAGTATTAATTATTTAGTTGTGTGTGTGGGTGTTGGGGTGTGTGTGTGGTGTTGGGGTGTGTGTGTGGTGTTGGGGTGTGTGGTGTGGGGTGGCTGTGTGTGTGGTGTTGGGGTGTGTGGGTGGTGTTGGGGTGTGTGTGGGTGGTGTTGGGGTGTGTGTGTGTGGTGTTGGGGTGTGTGTGTGGTGTTGGGGGTGTGTGGTGGTGTGGTGTTGGGGTGTGGTGTGTGGTGTTGGGGTGTGTGGCTGTGGTGGGGTGTGTGTGGGTGTTGGGGTGTGTGTGGGTGTTGGGGTGTGTGTGGAGTGTTGGGGTGTGTGTGTGGGTGGGTTATGTGTGTGAGTGTTAGGGTATGTGGTGGCCCAGAAATTATTAGTATGATTAGGTGTGTGTGGTGTTGGGGTGTGTGGCAGGTGACTGGGGTGTGTGTGGTGTTGGGGTGGCAGTGTGGTGATTTGGGGTGTGTGTGGTGTTGGGGTGTGGTGTGTGGGTGTTGGGTGTGTGTGTGTGGTGTTGGGGTGTGTGTGTGGTGTTGGGTTGTGTGTGGTGGGGTGTGTGTGTGGTGTTGGGGTGTGTGTGTGTGGTGTTGGGGTGTGTGTGGTGTTGGGGTGTGTGTGGTGTTGGGTTGTGTGTGTGGTGTTGGGGTGTATTATTGTAGTGGGGTGTAGTATTATTGAGTGTTAGGGGTATTGAAATTTGTGGCTGGTGTTAGGGTGTGGTATTGGCCAGGTGTTGGGGGTGTGGCCCAGTGGTGTTGGGGTGTGTGTGTGAATTGACCCAGGGTGGCCTGTGTGAGTGTTGCAGGGTGTGTGTGTGGTGTTGGGGGTGTGTGTGGTGTTGGGGTGTGTGTGTGTGGTGTTAGGGTGGTGTGTGGTGTTGGGGTGTGTGTGGTGTTGGGTTGTGTGTGTGGTGTTGGGGTGTGTGTGTGTGGTGTTGGGGTGTGTGTGGTGTTGGGGGACTGTGGTGTTGGGGTGTATTAGTAGTGTTGGGAATTATTATGTGTGGGTGTTAGGGTGTATTATTGAATTGAGGTATTATTAGCAATTAGCCCAGGGTGTGTGTGGGTGTTGGGGTGTGTGTGTGTGGGCCATTTGGGGTGTGTGTGGGTGTTGGGGTGTGTGTGTGTGGGTGTTGGGATTTGTGTGTGCTTGGTGTTGGGGTGTGTGTGGTGTTGGGGTGGCCAGCCCAGGTATTGCAGGGTGTGTGTGTGGTGTTGGGGGTGTGGCCAGTGGTGTTGGGGTGTGTGTGTGGTGTTGGGGGTGTGTGTGTGGTGGCCCAGGGGGTGTGTGTGTGGGTGGGCCCAGGGGTGTGTGTGGTGTTGGGGTGTGTGTGTGTGGTGTTGGGGTATTATTGTGTGTGGGTATTGGAGTTGTGTGTGTGAGTATTGACCCAAGGAATTATTATTAGTGTTGGGGTGTGTGTGTGGTGTTGGGGTGTGTGTGTGGTGTTGGGGTGTGTGTGGTGTTGCGGGTGTGTGTGTGTGGGTGTTGGGGGTGTGTGTGTGGTGTTGGGGGTGTGTGTGTGGTGTTGGGGTGTGTGTGTGGTGGGCCCAGGGGTGTGTGTGGTGTGGGGGTGTGTGTGGTGTTGGGGTGTGTGTGGTGTTGGGGTGTGTGGTGTTGGGGTGTGTGTGGTGTTGGGGTGTGTGTGGCTGGTGTTGGGGTGTGTGTGTGGTGTTGGGGTGTGTGTGTGTGAGTGGCCCAGGGGTGTAGGTAGTGTTGGGGTGTATTATTGACAGGCCCAGGGGTATGGGTGGTGTTGGGGGTGGCCAGGTGGTGGTGTTGGGGTGTGTGTGTGGTGTTGGGGTGTGGCCTTGGTGTTGGGGTGTGTGTGTGGTGTTGGGGTGTGTGGCCGGCCAGGTGTTGGGGTGTGTGTGGGTGTTGGGGTGTGTGTGTGTGGTGTTGGGGTGTGTGGGTGGTGTTGGGTGTGTGTGGGTGGTGTTGGGGTGTGTATTGTGTGTGGTGTTGGGGTGTGTGTGTGGTGTTGGGGTGTGTGTGTGTGGTGTTGGGGTGTGTGTGGTGTTGGGGTGTATTGTGGTGGGGTAGTATGTGGCAATTATTTAGAATTATTATTATTAACCCAATTATTGAGTATGTGGGTGGTGTTGGGGTGTGTGTGGGTGGGGTGTTGGGGTGTGTGTGTGTGTGGTGTTGGGGTGTGTGTGTGTGGTGTTGGGGTGTGTGTGTGTGGTGTTGGGGGTGTGTGTGTGGTGTTGGGGTGTGTGTGGTGTTGGGGTGTGGCTGTGGTGTTGGGGTGTGTGTGTGGTGTTGGGGGTGTGGGTGGTGTTGGGGGTGTGTGGTGTTGGGGTGTGTGGTATTGGTGTTGGGGTGTGTGTGTGGGTGTTGGGGTGTGTGTGTGGTGTTGTTGCAGGGTGTGTGTGTGAATTGAGGGTGTATTGGTGTTAGGGTATTATGTGTAGTGTTAGGGAATTAGTACAGGTATTAGGGGTGTGTGGGTTGGGGTGTGTGTGTGGGTGTTGGGGGTGTAGGTGGTGTTGGGGTGTGGGTGGTGGGGTGTGGGTGGTGTTGGGGTGTGTGTGTGGTGTTGGGGTGTGGGTGGTGGCCCAGGGTGTGTGTGGTGTTGCAGGGGTGTGGGTGGTGTTGGGGGTGTGGGTGGTGTTGGGGGTGTGTGGGTGTTGGGGGTGTGTGTGTGGTGTTGGGGGTGTGGGTGGGTGTTGGGGTGTGGGTGGTGTTGGGGGTGTGGGTGGTGGGGTGTGTGTGGTGTTGGGGTGTAGGTGAGTGTTGGGAATTATTATTAGCTAGTAGTGTTAGAAATTATGGTGGTGTTGGGGTGTGTGTGTGGTGTTGGGTGTGGGTGGGTGTTGGGGGTGTGTGTGTGTGGGTGTTGGGGGTGGCTGGGTGGTGTTGGGGTGTGTGGCCCAGTGTGTTGGGGGGTGTGGTGTTGGGGGTGTGTGTGGTGTTGGGGTGTGGCCCAGCCCAGGTGGTGTTGGGGTGTGTGTGTGTGGTGTTGGGGTGTGTGTGTGTGGTGTTGGGGTGTGTGGGTGTTGGGGTGTGTGTGTGTGGGTGTTGGGGTGTGTGTGTGGTGTTGGGGTGTGTGTGTGGTGTTGGGGTGTGTGTGGGTGTTAGGGTATTAGTAGGTATTAGAATTATTAATATGAGTATGGGGTGTGTGTGTGTGGTGTTGGGTTGTGTGTGGCCAGGTGTTGGGGTGTGTGGTGTTGGGGTGTGTGTGGTGGGGTGTGGCCAGCCCAGGTGTGGCCAGCCCAGGTGGCCCAGGGTGTGTGGCAGGTATTTGGGGTGTGTGGTGGCCCAGGGTGTGGTGTGTGGTGGGGGTGTGTGTGGGTGACGGGGTGTGTGTGTGTGGTGGAAGGGTGTGTGTGGCCAGCCGGGTGTTGGGTTGTGTGTGTGGTGTTGGGGGTGTGTGGTGTGGTGTTGGGGTGTGTGTGAGGTGTTGGGGTATTGTGGTGTTGGGAATTATTATGTGGGTATTAGGAGTAGTATGTAGGTATTGGGAATTTATATTATTATGAGTGGCCCAGGGGGTGTGTGTGTGGTGTTGGAAGGGTGTGTGTGGTGTTGGGGTGTGTGTGGTGGGGTGTGTGTGTGGTGTTGGGTTGTGTGTGTGGTGATGGGGTGTGTGTG
>NW_024746082.1:0-20551 GCF_018991925.1 Homarus americanus
GCCAGGCTGAGCCACACGCACACACCTGCCCTGCCACCACAGTCAAGCTGGCTTTCAATCGTTCAGCCATTTACCGTTAACGCTATATAATATAATACCGATACTGGGTCGTTAATACCTATCTTCAAAATCAATAATGACTTTTAGAACACCTTCTGGTATTCAGTATTGGCGGAACAAACTGGGGTCTGTTGCTTTAAGGCTTTTTAGTTCTTTACTTTAACAATTTACTGATCGCCAGCAGTTTCACCAAACAAACACCGAGGGTGCAGTCACGCCACGCAGACAGAGAGTTCAGCCAAACAGTAAATCATATTCAATAACAGATCATGGGTAATCACCACCACGCCATGGCACAGAGGTTATTGGACGTCATATTTCACTGAAGACTATTCGCGGGGCTCATTCGCGTATCAAATTTAAAATTATCCAATCATCTCAAATTTTATCGTCGTTCTGGTGTTGATAATTAGCCGTCAAAGTTTTGCGGGTCGATTCTCGGTTAACCATTCCACCTCTCACGGTCGTAGGTTATTTCTCTTCGTGGGATTGGTCGTTTTTAATATGTTAAATTAGCTCGATATTTAGATCAAGAAATTAAATATAGCTGCAGACATCTTTAGCTCTTAAAACAAGCCGTCACCGTTTACACGGCATGCTAGCACCAGAATGCTCAGTCACGTTCAAAGTGATCTGGCGAGTACTGGGGCCCGAAAGTCCGTGTCTGAAGGTCAGAATTAAGCGAGGTGCGGTCAGAGTCCAAGGAGATAGCCAGACTCCGCGAGACAGACTCATTAGTCAGATTCAAGGAGACAGACGGTCAGACCCAGCGTATTTGGTTAGTCTCAATTGCTTCTTACGACAACATACAGTAGCCACTTTTGACGCTTGCGGCTTTCTTTTATCATTGTTGTTATTGCTGGCTATTGCTGGCTGTTGCTATTGGCTGTTAATTTTATTTCGGTTCTTCTGGTTTTCATGTTTTTGTTGCTGCTGTGCTGTGCTGTTGCCGTGGCTGTGGTTGCTGTTGGCGCTGTTGTTGCTCACTTTATGCTTTACCTATTTACCGCGTTCGTTACGCTGGCCATCGGTCGGCAGTCGCCTTCAGGTTTCAATCACCAGCCACGCCAATATTGTTATTGGTCCATTCTGCTCGTTTTCGGTTGCAACAACCGGTCAATCTCCTGGCTTTCAGAGATCTCACAGAAGGAAGAAGAAAGGAAAGGAGGAGAGGAAAGGGATGGGAGATGGGCTAGGAGAGGGAGGAAGGAGAATGGAGAGGGCAAGAAGAAAATAGAGAGAAAGGAAGAAGGGAAGGAGGGGAAGGAGAGGAAGGGGAGGAGAGGAAGATATCATCACACTGTTATACGTTCAGGGCAAGGCGTAGCAGCTTTCACTTCGGGGAATGAAAGTTCATAAAGTTCTTCACCTGCTCTGTTCATATTGTTGTCTACATTTATCTACTTTACCTATTTACTCTGGTATATCAACTTCATCCGTTAAAGTTCGCTGTTTCATTTTTTCTGGTGAATCACAGCGGGTTCTTTTCATCAATATTCTATGCCATATTCCCCAGCACGCGACAAGTCAATAGAAATGTTTGTCAGTTCCCTCACGCATCCGTTAATCTCTGGTTGCGTTAAATAACGAACAACAACAAATAGTTGCCAGATCGATGAATCAAAACAAAACAGATAATAAAGAAGCCAAAGAGCTGGCGAAAAGCCCATCAGCAGTAAATGAGCAGTAGCGTACGACAGCGTAACACATGTTCACGTAATAACAGCGTGAATTATTCAATATTTCAGGCGAAATGTGCCTGCGCCAGCAAATAAGTCAGCGGGAATGAAAGTCTCGAACCGACACTTTGATCAGCCAACTGCTTAAACGATGTTAGGCGGTTAAAACATTTGATCTCGATCACAAAGTCAGCTCCAAATCTCGGCAATGGTCTGCTGGAGTGAATCTCTGCAGTCTTCTGGCTCAGTTGGTTGTCGCCAACTCCAGATAAATTACATGACGCGGCGCTCGGTGGCAGCAAACCCAACAGGCGGCGTTACGTCTTCGGCGAGTTATACACAAGATGACTAATGTGAAAGTAGAGAAATGGTGCTGGAACAGGCAAAGCTGGCGATGGGCAGCCCGTGCCGTTGGTTACCCGAGGTCAAACCGTTACCTATCACAATCCGGAATTCAACCACCCGTCGATCTTTACATGGTCTGGCGGTTGCCAGGCCATCGTTCCATCACCGCCAGCCGGTCATAAACTGCCAGCCGGTCAGCTGGCGTCATTTACCGCCTCGCTCTGGTCAACATCTTTTCAGCGTCTGCCGCATTTACCGTCTGCTGGTCGCCGATTCCTGCGCTGAGCAAGTCGAGATCACGTTTGCTCGTGGCTACCGTTTTTGACCCAGTGACCGGAATTTCATTGTTTAAGTTATTGCTTCTTCAGTGTCATGCACTCTTAGAATCACGTTGATCAGTGTTTCAGACACAAGAGCTAGTCCAGAGCGTACACAATATGCAAGTCACCATTATACTTCACAGTGATACCGAATCTGAACAGTCTTGGTGATTCCGAACGAGATCGTCTTGTTATTGGTTCTTATTGTCTCCTCCGAAGTTTGTTGAGGAAAGCTGGTATATTTCAGAAAATAAGTTTGCTTTCGAATTTCGTGTTCAAATATTCGTGGTAAATATGGTGTTTCACGATTTTCTCAGCGGGAACGAATCAGAGGCCAGCTTGCGACCACGTCCAAATTACAGTAAAAAAAACAAAATCAATTTAAGTTTGCTTTGGACGTGGTCCTGAAAACTGAAGCCTCTGGTGAACAAGACCACGCTGGGGTACAATTCGTGCCTGCCAGGGAGCACCATATTTTACCACGAAAGATCTTATTTGAAAATCAAAACACGAAATTCAAGTAAGAATATTGTGTTTTCTTCAAATAACTACCAGCGCTCATGAGAGAGGAAGACCATAACAAACTGGAGGGATGTCTTAAAGGAAGAACCAGATAACTAAGAGACGTCCTCCTCGTTCCGGGAAGGATCACACAGACCGACTGAATCCAGATTCAGTCCCGTAATTGGAAAGTATAATGAAAGTGACTGCATATATACACTCTGGACCCCATCTTTAGTAATCACAAGAAACACTGGTCAACGTCAGTTCTAAGAGGATGCATGACGCTGGAAGGGTAAATGACTTAAAATATCATGTAATAATGGCGTAAAGGAATTCAAAATTCCGGAAGTTGATAAGAGTTAATGATATACGCAAGTCACTATCTAGAACATCACTGGGTCAAGAAAATTTCCCGAGTGACTTAATACAACAAACGTGATCTCGACCTTCAACACGGGAGGTATCGGCGACTTAGCGGAGACGCGAGACTCCCGAGCAAATACTGACTTGGACATACCTGAAGTGTTACGGTACGGTCCCTCGAGGAGCTGTTAACTTTCACCTACCTGGAAAAGAAAAAGATCACATTAACCTTCCATCTCACTTTACTCAAGGATGTATTTGTTCAATGTAAATACGATTATTAGGCGGGAGGGAATTAAATAATGACTATGAACCTACAGTAACATCTTTACAAGTGTTCTGACGATACGACAACAGTTTGTGTGGCTACAACGATTGTCGACAGTAACCTAACCTAACCACTAGATATGTAAGATCATTAGATTGGTTTAGTTAGTTCTTGTCATTAGCGGTTTGGCCTCAGATGATGGAGGGTCTGGTCCACCAACCAACTGGGCTGCCCATCATAATGAGGAAACTTGCCTGGTAACGTTTCTCTATACACTCACATTAGTCATCTGTGTATAACTCGCCAGACATGAACAGCGCCACCTGTTGGGACACTTATACCAGGCGCCGCGTCGTGTAGTTTATCTGGGTTGAAAACCGAACCGAACCAGAAGACCTACAGGGTTCACTCCAGCGGTTCATCTTGATTGCCGAGGACACGGACTTTTTGAGGTGACTGTACAGTCGGGGTCAAATGTTTGCTCCCGCCCAAACTGAAGCAGCATCGACCCCAAATGAGTTGAAACAGTCAGGGTTTGTCAGTTCGGAGACTCATTCCCGTGACTCAGTTTCACCTTGAAGAACGAACTTTTGTCCCCGACTGTACAAATATTGAATAATTCACATGTGTACGTAAGACATGTGTACATATCCGTGTACACATATAACTCATTTACTTCTATTTGTTCATTTTCCTTAATTTCCTTTAGCTTCTTTTTTATAATTATCTGTTTTGTTTTGATTCATCCATTTATTATATGTTTATCAGCCTATTTACATTTGTTATTCGATTATTTAACACGAAACTATTAGAGTTTAAGGGAGATTATAGACGGGATCACGATTGGCCAATGAGGAGGCAATAAACATTTCTATACAATCACGTGCTAGATGGCGCATTAATATATGAATAAATTAGTAGATAGAAAAATTATATGTAATCACCAAGAAAAAATACGAATAAATTTGTAGACTGTGAGATGAAGTTGAATTATATTACCTGAGAATATAAATAAATTATTATATAGTAAAAATTAGATAAATTAATAGACAATAATATAGACAAATGAAGGTGAAGGAAGTTTTATAGTTCTTTCATTCCCCGAGGGTGGCACATACGCCCTCTTGCCCGATGACGGATTGCATTAACGTAACGAGGTGAGAGTTGTGTTGTTATTCTCCTCTCCCTTCCCTCTTCCTTTCCTCCCTTCTTCCTCTCTCTCCTATTTTCTTCCTGCCTCTTCTTATTTTTGCCCTCTCCATTCTCTCCTCCATCCTCGCCTCTGTCTCCATCTCCTGTCCCCATCCCTTTCATCTCCTCCTCCTCCTTCCCATTTCTCTTATCTCCCATTCTCTCCTGCCCATCCCTATCAGTATTCTACACCTCCTGCCTCCAACCCACCCGTCCTTCCTCCTTCTCTTCTTCTTCATTCATTCCCTTCTTTCCGGTTTTCTTCCTTTTCTGCTTGTCTTATTCACCCTCCTCTTCCCTCTCATTTCCTTCCCTCACCTTCCTCCCTGTGTCTCATTATCCTCCCCATTCTCCTCCGTGAAAATAAACAGTCCACCTTACACCAGAAAAGGGACATAGGGGATGAGGGGCGGGGGTCTGGGAGGCTGAGAGGGCGGTGGGTCTGGGGGCTGAGGACGGGGGTCTGGGGGCTGAGGGGGCGGGGGGTCTGGGGCTGAGGGACGGGGGTCTGGGGCTGAGGGGCGGGGGGTCTGGGGGCTGAGGGGCAGGGGGTCTGGGGCTGAGGGGCGGTGGGTCCGAGGGGCGGGGGGTTTAGGAGGGGCGGGGTCTGGGGAAGGTGGGGTGGAGTTGAGGGAGGTCGAGATTGGTAGATCTGTCTAATGTGGTTTGGGGTGGATACGTTGGTAAGCCTGAGGGAGAGTTGATATTGAAACAGTTTATTTAGCCAGAAAACCACAGACACAGAGGATAATAACAATATAACATGGCTGAGCCAGTTGAGAACCTGAGCCTCTTTGAGGCATTTTTTCCAGTATAGCCCACCCAGGCAGGTCACTGACCCATAACGGCAATAATAACAATAATAATAATAATAATAATAATAATAATAATAATAATAATAATAATAATAATTTATAGTAAATAAAATTTATAATAAAACATAAAATTGAAACAAAAACAACAAATAAAACCACAAACCCAAATAAACAACAACAACAACAACAACAACAATAAAATTTATAATAGAAAATAGAAAATTGAAAATAAAATAATAAATTAATAATAATAATAATAATAATAATAATAATAATAATAATAATAATAATAATAATGATAAAGAAATACAAAATGAAAAAAAAATCAAAAGTGAGAAACGATATACTGTATGTTGTGTTGTCAATAGTAAGAGAAACAATTGAGACCCTCACAAGTAAATGAGGCAGAAGTCAGATCAACCTTGGGTCCCAGTATCTCCTTGGGTCCCAACACCTCCTGGGTCCCGGTACGCCTGGTCCCAGCCCTCCCTGGGTCCCAGCACTTCCTTGGGTCCCGGCACGCCTCCTGGGTCCCGGTACGCCTCTGGGTCCCAGTACCCTCCTGGGTCCCAGTACCTCCTTGTCCCAGTACCCCCTGTCCCAGCACTTTGGGCCCCAGTACTCTGGCTCCCAGTACCTCCTGGGTCCCAGTACCCTGGGGCGGCCAGAGCTAATGCATTCCTCCCGGTACTTTGATTCCTCACATAGCGCTATAAGATATCTTTATCTACGTCAAGAGATTACCTTACGTGCCAAACTTGGTAGTCGGTAAGGTATGATTACCTATTGGCTACACTGACAGCTGACAAGAATTATTAAAAAGATGTTTATGTCTCCTCCTCAGAGTGCAGCTATATATAATATGTGCTATAGTACGGCACTTGTCTATTTAGTTTCTTGGCACAAATCCATAACAAATAAAGGCTAATTTAACATATTATCCAAAGATTAAAAACATTAATCCCCAAACACTACAGGAAATAATACGGCGTAAGGATTGTGAGATTACAATGAGGATATATAAATGTATTACCAAAGGAAACGCAACAATTTTATGTCCATTATGTTGTTATCAACACAAATTCCCAGTAAAAGAACGAATCTGTATGTTTCCATCGACATAGAATTTACAGGGTGTGAGTTGAGGAAATTGGATGAGAATTTTCATTACAAATTTGATACACTTTTTTCCTTGTGGTTGAATGGAAAATAATGCCAACACTGAATAGTCTTCAATTAGAATATGACGTCCATGTATATGAACCTCATGGCATGAATAGTGACATACCCACATGAAATCTGACCTATATATACTGTTAATGAATATGATTTATTTCTTTGTATATGAACCTCTGTCTGCGTGGCAGTGAGAAGTGATACCACCTCAGTGTCAAGACCTGACTGAATTACACAAGGCAAACTGTACTACAAGCTTTGTCAATAAATTTGTTAAAAGTAAAGAACTAAAAGCCTTAAATATGGATTGGTTTGTTCACCTTAATGCACTAAGATACAGAGAATTGTTCCCAACACAAGAGTGTTATTTAATGCTTCTTTGTATGAGTTTTGTGTTAAGATTACGTCTGTAGGATTCATTATTAGTATGTGTTCTCCTATAACCATTGTATCAATTATTATATTACTCTCTTTGTCTCTCTCTCTAAATTAATACGTAAGCGATTGCTATATGTTACAGTAAATGTTATCACTCGTTGTCTATCTCTTACGAAGTCTGTCACAAAGAGAAACAGATAAACAGACAGAGAAGCACAGTCCCATATGGAATCAAGTCTTCCCTAGTTCACCCAGGTCACCTGACCTTCCTGACCTGACTTGTCACTGCCTCACCACTCACCACGCGTCACTACATCTTGTGTATAGATCACCATACCTGCACCCCATCCCCTACGGTACAGGCAGTGGTGGTGGCGCGGACAGTGTGGTGGGGACGGTGGTGGGGGACGCCAAGAAGATGGTGGAAGTGACAGCGGTGGTGGGGGGACAGCAAGGTAGGTGGTGAAAGCGGGAAGCGATGGTGGGGAAGACAAAGGGCGGACAGCGTAGGTGACAGCTGGTGGGGGGCGGACAGTGGTGGTGGGGCGGACAGTGGTGGTGGGGGGACAGGTGGTGAGGAGAGGGACGGACAGTGGAGGTGGGGGCGGACAGTGGTGGCGGACAGTGGTGGGGGGGCGGACAGTAGGGGGGGGACAGGTGGGGGGCGGAGCAGGGAGTGGCCGGACAGTAGGGGGCGGACAGTGGTGGGGCGGACAGCAGGGGACAGTGGTGGGGGCGGAGTGGTGGGGGCAGTGGTGGGGGGCAGAGACAGCAGTGGTGGGGGCACAGCAGTGGTAGGGGGGCGGACAGTGTAGGACAGCTGGGGGACGGACAGTAGGGTGGGGGCACAGTGGTTGGGGGAGTGACAAAAGTGGTGTGAGGGGGGACAGTGGAGTGCAGGGGGAGGCCACAGTGGTGGGGAAGTGAAGTGGTGGGGGAACGGACAGTGGTGGTGGTGGGAAGGACAGTGTGGTGGTGGGGCGGACAGTGGTGGTGGTGGGGGCGGACAGCAGGTGGGGGGCGGACAGTGGTGGGCGGACGGTGGTGGGGGGGGACAGTGTAAAGGACAGGGGGCGGACAGGTGGTGGGGAGCGGACAGTGGTAGGTGGGGGGGACAGGGAGGTGGGACGGACAGTGGTGGTGACAGGCGGTGGTGGTGGGGGCGGGACAGTGCAGGTGGTGGGGGGGTGACAGTGGTGGTGGGGAAGGACAGTGGTGGTGGGGCGGACAAGGTGGTGGTGGGGGGACAGTGGTGGTGGTGGGGGCGGACAGTGGTGGTGGTGGCGGACAGTGGTGGTGGTGGGGTGACAGTGGTGGTGGTGGGGGCGGACAGTGGTGGTACCGGACAGGTGGTGGGGGGGACAGTGGTGGTGGGGGTGGGTAGGGGCGAAGAGTGGTGGGGGTGGACGGTGGAGCGGGTCAGCAGGGAGCGAACAGTGGTGGGGGGTGGACAGTGGTGACGGACAGTGGTGGGGTGGACAGTGGTGGTAGGGGACGACAGTGGTGGTGGGGACGGACAGTGGTGGTGTGGACGGCAGTGGTGGTGGGGGCCGGGGCAGTGGTGGTGGGGGCGGGTAGTGATGGTGGGGGGGGACAGTCGGTGGTGGGGGGGGACAGCAGGAGGCAAGTGGTACAGACAGTGGTGGGGACGGAAGTGGTGGTGTGGACGGACAGTGGTGGGGGAGGGACAGTGGGGACGGATAGTGGTGGTGGGGAAGGACATGGGACAGTGGTGGTGGCCGATGTGGGGGACTGGACAGTGGTGGGGGCGACAGTGGTGGTGGGGAAGAAGGTGGTGGGGGGGGACAGCGGTGGTGGGGGCGGACAGTGGTAGGAAGACAGGGTGGTAGGGACAGGCAGGTGGGGGACAGTGGTGGTGGGGAGGGGGACAGTGGTGGGGAGTGACAGTGGTGGTGAGTGAGTGGTGGTGGGGCGAGTGGTGAGGCGGAGTGGTGGGACTGGGGAAGTGGACATGTGGTGGGGGGGGACAGTGGTGGTGGGGGAAGGACAGTGGTGGGGGGAAGGGACAGGGTGGTGGGGGACGGACAGTGGTGGTGGGGGCGGACAGCAGAGTGGCAGTGGGGGAGGACAGTGGTGGTGGGGGGGGACAGTGGTGGTGGGGGCGGACAGTGGTGGTGGGGGCCGGACAGTGGTGGTGGGGGGAACGGACAGTGGTGGGGGCGGACAGTGGTGGGGAAGTGATGGTGTGTGGAGACAGGGTGGTAAAGTGACAGTGGGGTGGTGGGGCACAGGGGAGCGATGTGCGGAAGACGACAAGTGGTGGGGGAGAGCGGTGGTAAAGTGGACATGGTGGTGGGGAGACTACGGACAGTGGTAGTGGGGAAGACAGCGCGGGTGGGTAATGACAGCGGTGGTGGAGGCAGCAGGTGGACAGCGGTGGTAAGGACAGGTGGGGGGAAGTGACAAAGGCTGGTAAGGACAGCGGTGGTAAAGGACAGCGGTGGGGCGGGACAGTGGTGGGGGGCGGACAGTGGTGGGCGGACAGTGGTAAGTGGGACAGTGGTGGTGGGGAAGTGACAGGGGGGGGAAGGACAGTGGTGGTGGGGGCGGACAGTGGTGGTGGGAACGGACAGTGGTGGTGGGAGTGGGACAGTGGTGGTGGGGGGACAGTGGTGGTGGGGAAGGACAGTGTGGTGGTAAGGACAGTGGTGGTGGTGGGGGCGGGACAGTGGTGGTGGTGGGGGAGGGACAGGAGGTGGGGGGCGGACAGTGGTGGTGGTGGGGAAGTGAGAGTGGTGGTGGGGGGACGGGAGAGTGGTGGTGGTGGGGGGCGGACAGTGGTGGTGGTGGAAGGGACAGTGGTGGTGGTGGGGGAAGGAGAGTGGTGGTGGTGGGGGGGCGGAGAGTGGTGGTGGTGGGCGGAGAGTGGTGGTGGTGGGGGGCGGAGAGGGTGGTGGTGGGGGCGGAGAGTGGTGGTGGTGGGGGGGGCGGGAGAGTGGTGGTGGGGGCGGAGAGTGGTGGTGGTGGGGGGCGGAGAGTGGTGGTGGTGGTGGGGGAGGGACAGTGGTGGTGGGGCAGATAGTGGTGGTGGGGGGCGGACAGTGGTGGTGGGGGGAGGGACAGTGGTGGTGGGGGAGGATAGTGGTGGTAAAGGGGGACAGGTGGTGGGGTGACAGTGGTGGTGGGGAGACAGTGGTGGTACGGACAGTGGTGGTAGGTGAGTGGTGGGGGGCGTGGGGTGGGGCGTGGCGGACAACAGTTGAAGTGGACAGGTGGTGGGGAAGTGAGAGCAGGAAGGAGAGTGGTGGTGGGGGCGGAGAGGTGGTGGGGGAGGACTGTGGTGGGGGGGGCAGTGATGGGGGAGGACAGCAGTGGTGGGGCGGGACAGGTGGTGGGGGGGCGGACAGCGGTGGTGGAGGCGGACAGTGGTGGGGGCGGACAGTGTGGGGGGCGGACAGCGGGGGACGACAGTGGTGGTGGGGGCGGACAGGAGGCGGACAGCGGTGGGGGGGCGGACAGTGGTGGTGGGGGCGGACAGTGGCTACAAGGGACAGTGGTGGTGGTGGGGGCGGACAGTGGTGGTGGAGGGGGACAGTGGTGGTGGGGGGACAGTGGTGGTGGGGCAAGTGGTGGGGGGTGAGTGGTGGGGAGTGCAGTGGTGGGGACGGAGTGGTGGGGGAGAGGACATTATGCGGGGCGGACAGTGGTGGTGGGGGGGTGGGAGTGTGGGGGCAGAGAGGATGGCAGGGGCTGGAGAGTGGTGGTGGGGGCGGAGAGTGGTGGTGGTGGCGGGGTGGTGGGGGGGGACGGGCAGTGGTGGGGGACGGGCAGTGGGGAGGGGGCAGTGGTGGGGGGGGGACAGTGGTGGTGGTGGGGCGGACAGGTGGTGGTGGGGCGGGACATGGTACGGACAGTGTGGTGGTAGCAGGGGTGGAAGGGACAGTGGTGGTGGGACGGACAGTGGTGGTGGGGGCGGACAGTGGTGGTGGGGCGACAGTGGTGGTGGGGGCGACAGGGGGTGGGGACGGACAGTGGTGGGGGGGTGACAGGTGGGGGGGCGGACAGTGGGGGGGGACAGTGGTAGGACAGTGGGGTGGGGGCGGACAGGGGGGGGGCAGTGGTGGGGAAGGACAGTGGTGGGGGACGGACAGTGGGGGGACGGACAGTGGTGGGGGGCGGACAGTGTGGGGGCGCGGACAGTGGTGGGGAAGGACAGTGTGGGGGGCGGACAGTGGTGGGGGGGGGACAGTGGTGGGGGGGCGGACAGTGGTGGGGGGGAGGGACAGTGGTGGGGGGGCGGACAGTGGTGGTGGTGGTGGGGGGGCGGACAGTGGTGGTTTGTGGGGGGGCGGACAGTGGTGGTGGGGGGCGGACAGTGGTCGGGGGGCGGACAGTGGTCAGGGGTGGACAGTGGTGGGGGCGGACAGTTGAGGAGCGGACGTGGTGGGGGGCGGATAGTGGTGGGGGGCGGGGGATAGTGGTGGGGGGCGAACAGTGGCAGTGGAAGGGGTGTGGACGATGGTGGATGGGGCGAGGTAGAGGATAGGAGGATGATGCTTATAAACTATCCCTCTATATATGGAAACACGAAGGAGGGCCTACAGTTTTATGAAGGATAGTGATGTCTGGAAACAAATCACACTATCCAGACCATCCACATATGCCACCAAGGAGGAAAGATTGGAGATAATACAAGCATTATCAAAACTGTCAGCACCATACTGTCAGCACCAAACTGTCAGCACCAAACCGTCAACACCATACTGTCAGCATATACTGTTAGCACTAAACTGTCACCAAAAATCAACACCAAACTGTCAACAAAACTGTCAGCACAAAACATCATCTTACACTCTTCCACGTCAGCCCACCTAAGTATAAAAGAACAACTTCCACAACACGTCAATAAATATGATAACAAAATACTTTTTCCCCAACACAACCTCTGTAACATCTCTCGGGAAAACCGTATCAGAATTCTGGAGTTCCCAGCATTCATATTCAAGTCGGATTCAAGATTCCAGATTCAGATTCAAGGTAGTGCCTAGCTGGTCGTCTCCACCAGTTGGTAGGAGAGAAAATGCAGGATCTAAGAAGCAGGATAAATATCATATATTTGTATGTCAGTTTGGAAGGTGGTCAGACACGGAGATGTGTGTGTTGTGTGTGCGCGCACAGAGGTGCCGTAATGCGTCTAGTGGCAGTATTATGTTAAGTGTTAAGGTGCAACTACTTGCTTTCTCGCTTTCAGCCACCACCCTGGCTAGGCCGTCGTGGCGAACAGGGAAGCAACTGTATAAGTCTTTCATACACACAGCCCTTCACCATCAAGACTCCAGCTGTGCCCCTCGTGGCAACACACGCCGGGTGCCTCGTGGACCAGGCTAGACAGCAGGATTCGGAGTATTAGTGGGCTCCAGTGTGATAGTGCTCAGACCACTGGCATGTGGACATTCTGGCCACCAACCATTGTTGCCCCACTGCCTTGGATACCTTGGCAGATATAAGGCTAGCAGTAAACCCGAACAGAAGAATCTCCTGGTGGGCCCCATCCAGGGCAGACATGCGTACAGAGCTCAACAAAGACCCCATGGTATAGGCGGAAGAGGTGACTACAGGGCTTACGACTACTGGGGAAGAAGGCAATGCTGATGGACATGCTACTCAGGCGAAAACCCAACAAACTTTGGCTACGACAGTCCATTGCAACCACATCCCCAGTCGTTGCATCCTGAAAAGGGAGAGCCAAGATGTATAATTGCAGCCTGCGCCCTGCATCATCACAAAAGTCTATGGCGACAGACGAGTGGCCTGGGGCAAAAATTTAATAATAATAATAGTAATTATAGTAAATAAAATTTATAATAAAAAGTAAAATAAAAAAATAATAAATAACAACATTGTATGAATGTAAGAAAAAATAATAATAATCAATAGTGGCGCTATATGTACAGTATGTTGTCTTGTCAATAGTAAGAGAAACAATTGAGAGACCCTGCAATTGTGTGTGTAAATGAGGCAGAAAGACAGATCACCAACCTGGGACTTGGTACAATATTCGTGATGCCATATGGCAGCAGGGTCTACCATAGAAACACAGCTGCTTCCAACATCTTCCCAGGCGGTAGTACCTCCCTGTTTGATAGCTGCCTACCATCTGTACTTAAATGACTGCCGAGAGTCTGTAGTCAAACTCTGCATGGGTGGCACAGATAAGATGGTCGTTTATGCACTCGGGATCTATAAGCAGCAGTAGAATCCGGTCCCTGTCTAAGCAGCCTTTCGAGGAGAGCCTCCTCCCCACATGGGGCTAGAAAAGGTGCCCTGTGGCAAACAAGCTGGCTAGGTATAACATCGACATAGCAGCCATTAGTGAGTCCTTGCTCCCAGACGAGGGTCAACTGACAGAACAGGGGTCTGGCTCTACCTTCTTCTGGAAGGGTAACATTGCTGTGGAGAGAAACCGCATTTATGGAGTTGGCTTTGCCATCTGCCAACGCATCCTACGCAGACTAACTGAAATGCCTGTTGGGATCAACGACAGCCTCATGACGTTCAGAGTCCCACTGAATGACTCACGTCATGCCTTTTTCATCAATGCATACGCCCCAACACTGGACGCAGAGGATGACATCAAGGAGGCAATTTATGCCGACCTCGACAGAGTGATAACCTCTATCTCTGGCGACTTCAATGCCAGAGTTGGCAGAGATGCTGATATTTGGCGGGGAACCATAGGGAGAGATGGAATAGGTAAGTGTAATCTCAACAGCCTTCTCCTCATCATTCGTGCTGCACACAACCTCATCATCAACAATACCTTGTTTAGGCAGGCTGACAAGTTCATGGTTCGTGGCAACATCCACGATCCAAACACTGGCGTCTCATCACTAGAGCCACGCATGCCTCAGACCACTGCAACACTGATCATCGGCTCATCAGAGCAAAGCTCTCACTTTGTTTACCCAAAAACGGTTTAACTCATTACCTGGAGATCCAGTGGTAGCACATGCCAGAGAGAAGCTGAACATGGGCTGGATAAACAACCCAAACTTAAAAGCGAATGGGATATTTTTGGCAGGATATTTCGACACTGTCACGACAAAAACCTGCAGAAAGACCTTTGTCAGACGAAAGAATACACGAGGACTGGTTTCATGAAAATGACCAAAAATCAATGTATTTATCAATGACAAATGTGTAAGTTTAACCGACTGGCAGAACAATCCCAGAAGAAGAAAGCAGTGTCTAGGAACGAACGTTACCAACGAATAGCAAACGCAACACCTCGGTGGGCAACTCAAAAGGAATAAGGATAGTCTTAAGAAAACCTGAAAAAGTACCAAACGACCCCTTACCTGGGAGACACCACACCGCACGCTTGGAGGAGCACCACACAAGAAGGTGTAATTTTCGAGTTAGCCTCCTGACTGCATACTGAGGCAGACAAGCGCCAGCACAGGAAAGATGCTGCCGCCGCCGCTCACTAGATGCAGCCCCAACATGTGAAACATCTGTGAATGACCCTGCCAGTTCCTGTACGGTTCTTTTGTTAACCTCAGAAGTCACCAACGAAGGTGCCATCTTAATAAATTCTGCATCATTGTATCATAGCTGGATGACGTCACACTGATTCCGAGTGACAAAGACAATAGTAGTAGTGTGTGTGCACCTGGGGTAGGGGGGCAGGTGGGTGGGGGGGGTAGGTGGGTGGGGGGGTAGGTGGGTGGGGGGGGTAGGTGGGTGGGGGGGGGTGGGTGGGGGTAGGTGGGTGGGGGGGCAGGTGGGTGGGGGGCAGGTGGGTGGAGGCAGGTGGGTGGGGGGGGTGGGTGGGGTGGGGGGTAGGTGGGGCAGATGGGGCAGATGGGTGGATGCAGATGGGTGGGGGGGATAGGTGAAGTGGGGGCAGGTGGGTGGGGGGGCAGGTGGAAGAGGTGGGTGGGGGGCAGGTGGGTGGGGGGGGCAGGTGGGTGGGGGCAGGTGGGTGGGGGGCAGGTGGGTGGGGGCAGGTGGGTGGAGGGCAGGTGGGTGGGGGGGGCAGGTGGGTGAAGAGGGTGGGGGGGCAGGTGGGTGAGGGGCAGGGTGGGGGCAGGTGGTGGGGGGGCAGGTGGGTAAAGAGGTGGCGGGGGGGGCAGGCGGGTGGGGCAGGTGGGTGGGGGCAGGTGGGTGGGGGCAGGCAGGTATGGGGGCACAAGAGGGGCAGGTGGGGCAGGCAGGCTGGGCAGATGGGGGTGCAGGTGTGTGTGGGGGTGTGAGGGGGTAGGTAAGGAGGGTGTGTGTGGGGCAGGTGTGTGTGGGGAAGGTGTGTGGGGGTAGGTTTTATGTGGGAAGGTGGTGTGTGTGGGGGCAGGTGTGGGGGGTAGGTGTGTGGGGGGGACAGGTGTGTGATAGGTGTGGGGGGTAGGTGTGGGAAGGTGGGTGGGGGCAGGGTTTGGGGGTAGTGGGGGGGCAGGGTGTGGGGGATAGGTGTGGGGTAGGTGTGGGGGCAGGTAGGGGGGGCAGGTGTGTGTGGGGGGCAGGTGTGTGGGGACAGGTGTGTGGGGTTAGTGTGTGTGACAGGTGGGGGGCTAGGTGAGAAATAGGTGAGTAAATAGGTGTGATAAATAGGTGATAAATATGTGTGTACAATAATAGGGTGTGGGGGGCAGGTGGGGCAGGTGTGGGGGCAGGTGGCTGGGGGGCAGGTGCCTGGGGGGAGGCTGTCTGGGGGCAGTGTGGGGGTAGGTGTGGGGGCAGGTGTGTGGGGGCAGGCACTGGGGGCAGGGGTGTGGTGGGGCAGGTGTGTGGTGGGGCAGGGTGTGTGGGGGGTAGGTGTGTGGGGGGCAGGTGTGGGCAGGTGGGGGTGAGGTGTGGGGGTAGGTGTCTGGGGGGGAGGCGTGGACAGGTGTGTGGGGCAGGCATGTGGGAGGCAAAATGGTGGGGCTGGTGGGGGCAGGTGTGGGGCAGGGTGGTGGGGCTGGTGGGGGGTAGGTATGTGTGGTGGGGCAGGGTGTGTGGTGGGGCAGGTGTGGGGGTAGGTGTGGGGGTAGGTGGTGGGGCAGGTGTTTGGGGGCAGGTGTGGGGGGTAGGTGGGGTGTGGTACAGTGTGCATGTGGGGGGTAGGTGTGTGCTGGTGGGGGGTAGGTGTGTGTGGGGGGGTGCTTGGGGGGTAGAGTGTGGGGGTGTGCATGGGGGCATGTGTGTATGTGTGGGGGTATGTGTGTGTGTGTATGGGGGTATGTGTGCATGTGGGGGCATGTGTGCATGTGGGCATGTGCGCATGTGGGGTATGTGTGGGGGTATGTGTATGTGGGGTATGTGTGTGTGGGGGCATGTGCATGTGGTGGTATGTGTATGTGGGGTATGTGTGTATGTGGGGGTGTGTGTATGTGGGGGGTGTGTATGTCCCTAAGGACCCAGATTATATCTCCTCATCTCTTCACCTCCCTGTCTTTATCTCCCCTTATCCTTCCTTCCTACCTGTCTTATCCTCCTCTCCCTCCCTTATCCTTCCCTCATATTCTCTGTCTTGTCCTCCCCCTCGCCTTATCCTTCCTTCCCATATTCCTCTGTCTTATCCTCCCCTCCCTATCCTTCCTTCCCATATTCCTCTGTCTTATCCCTCCCTCGCCTTATCCTGCCATCCATCATTACCCACCGGTCTCCCTAATGAGGCCTGGCTGTAACGCCGACACCACGCCAAGTTTGGCACATTACGGCGTAGTCGTTACCATCTCGCCGATATCTTGTTCTGGGTGACGGCCGGCGTAACAGGAGTGTGACGTGCGAATATCCAGTGAGAGTGATTTATACATCTTCTCTTTATTTTCAGGAGTGTAAAATAACATTGGCGTACCAGGTACACAGGTACAGGTATATTTATAAATAGAGGTACAAGTACTGTACATATAGACATACATGCAGAGTTAAATGCAAGTAAAGATATAAATACAGGTATATTCCCGGTTGATAGTACTGTACATTTAGCCTCGCAGGAGTGCAGTGGTGGTGGTGCTGGTGGTGATGCCTCTCAGGAGTAACAGCGGTGATGGTGGCCTGTCGGGGAGCATAACGGTGGTGGTACCCCTGCAAGCGAGTGCAGTGGTGGTGGTGGTGGTGGTGGTGGTGCTGGTGGTGGTCTTCGGGAAGTATAGCGGTAAATAATAATAAATAATAATAATAATTAATTATTATTGAAAGAGCTTGGCAGCCAGAAGGCTGAAAATATACAGTTGCATATTTGGGGAATGGGTTACGAATTACAAATAATATACAAGTAACATAAGTGATACAAATAAGATATATAATAAATAGATGAGAAGCTCAAACCACAGTTCATTTCAACATAGTGACAGTGCAAGGAGTAGTGTTTACTGGGAGTGAATACACTGTTTATTACAAGGTTGATAATTTTACAATGGTTGGGACTGGGCTGTTCTTATAGCGATCAGTTCGTGCACGAATGGGCTGGATGCGGTTGTGGTGTCGAACAGCAATTTCGGACTAGGATCTGCGGTAGTAGGAGCCGGATGTCGAGGATGGTGTACCACCCCAGATGAGGTCGGGATGGTCAGTGAGTCGAAAGGGTCAGTGTGTTGAGCGCTTTGATAGAGTAGGAAGGGGAGAGAATAATCTTGCATGCCCTTGCACCTTTTCAGGTGTTTACGTTGTGTGGCATTTAGAGGAAGACCAGGTGGAGGCATAGAGCTTGGGAAGCATGAATGTTGTAAACGAGAGCCTGTGCAGGAACCCGGAGGACTTGAGTCGAGCGGAGGAGGTGGAGACGGAAACTGAGCATTTAGTTTGTTGCTCCAAGACGCCGAGGAGCTGTGAATCTACAACCTGGAGTGTGTTCGACCCAGAGTAATGGAAGGAGGCGGACAATGTCGGAAGGAGGTTGACTGTGCATAAACCATGGTCTTGGTATGGTTGGAGAGACATGGTTGTTGGTGGCCCAGTTTTGAGACTGTTCAACAAATCCTGAAGGGCGGTATAGTCGAGCAGAATTGTTGACGCTGATCCCAATGGTGGAGTCGTTTACATATTTGCAGGAGTTTCTGGGCATATTGATGAGCATAAGGAAGCAGAGTGGTCCCATCTTGGTGCCTTTGGGGACGCCACAGGTGAGTGACTGAAAGGTGACAGCCCTCGGAAGCGCATAGCTTGGCGTCGGTCACTGAGGAAGTCTGTAGCCAGAGTATAAGACTTCAGAAGCCTGAGGTCAATAGCTGTTGATGATTATATTGTGGTCGACTAGGTCGAACGCTTTAGTGAAATCAATGAAGGCGACAGCCAGACGTTTTTCGTTTCTCGAAGAGGTATATGCAATCGAGAAAGCTGACAAGACAGTGAGTGGTGGAGGAAGCTTTCATGTTACAAATTGCTGAGTGTCTACGACTCTGCAATATCAACATGCTTCCAGTCGAACACAAACTTTCAGCAGATTAGGCTGAGTATTGGGGTGATTGCATAGGTCGTACTGGATTAAGGATTGAGGGCTGGTTGACTGGGCACTGGTGATACATAAGAGGTCTTCCAGTCAGCTGGGCATCTGGCTTGACTGGAGAAGCATTGATGATGGAGCATAGGGGTTTAGCAAGCCCGGGGAGAACCTTGAAGAGTTTCATTGGTAAGTCACGTGGTGGTATAGCGTTTAATTTTAGTTTGTCCAGGCGTTTTGCCTGGTGTGTGTGTGTAATAATAATAATAATAATAATAATAATAATAATAATAATAATAATAATAATAATAATAATAATAATAATAACATACGATTTATTGAAAAGGTTCTGCAGCCCGACGGCTGACAATATACATTGGACATATATGACTTATTACATACATTGGTGGTTTAACAAAAGCCTTCATTAGAGAAAGATGAAGGAACATACAGTGAACATACAGATTACTACAGGAGGTCACGTAGATCATCGCTAAGGTGTTGAACAACAGACACGTAGTGTAGTAACTCCTCACAGATGGTGTTATGAGGGCATCACGTGGTGTAGTAATTCTCACAGAAGGTTTTATGCTGGACTAACATGGTGTAGTAATTCCTCACAGATGGTGTTAAGAGGAGTAGTGTAGTACCCTCACAGATGGTGTTAACAGGACCTCACATGGTGTAGTAATTCCTCACAGATGGTTTTATGAGGGACCTGACGTGGTGTAGTAATTGCCTCACAGATGGTGTTAAGGTAATCTCACATGTAGTACCCTCACAGATGGTTTTATGAGGGACCTGACGTGGTGTAGTAATTGCTCACAGATGGTGTTAAGCAAGGTACTACGTGGTGTAGTAATTCCTCACAGAAGGTTTTATGCTGACCTCACACGGTATAGTAATTGCCCTCACAGATGGTGTTAAGTGAGCACCACACATGGTGTAGTAATTCCGTCACATGGTGTTATGAGGGGCCTGACGAGGTGTAGTAATTCCCTCACAGATGGTGTTAGGGGCCTGACTGGTGTAGTAATTCCCTCACAGATGGTGTTATGGGGGCCTGACGTGGTGTAGTAATTCCTTCACAGATGGTGTTATGAGGGGCCTTACGTGGTGTAGTAATTCCTCACAGATGGTGTTATGAGCCACATCACGTGGTGTAGGAATTCCCTCACAGATGGTGTTATGAGGAACCTGACGGTGTAGTAATTCCCTCACAGATGGTGTTATGGGGGCCTGGCGTGGTGTAGTAATTCTCACAGATGGTGTTATGAGGGGCCTGACGTGGTGTAATTGCCTCACAGATGGTGTTATGAGGGGCCTGACGAGGTGTAGTAATTCCTCACAGATGGTGTTATGAGGGGCCTGACGTGGTGTAATTGCCTCACAGATGGTGTTATGAGGGGTCTGACATGGTGTAGTAATTCCCTCATAGATGGTGTTATGAGGAACCTGACGTGGTGTAGTAATTCCCTCACAGATGGTGTTATGAGGACCTGGCGTGGTGTAGTAATTTCCCTCACAGATGGTGTTGTGAGGCCTGACGTGGTGTAGTAATTCCCTCACAGATGGTGTTATGAGGGCCTGACGTGGTGTAGTAATTCCTCACATAAGGTTTTATGATGGACCTTACGTGGTGTAGTAATTCCTCACAGAAGGTTTTATGCTGGACCTCATGGTGTAGTAATTCCTCACAGAAGGTTTTATGATGGATCTCACATGGTGTAGTAATTCCCTCATAGATGGTGTTATGAGGGGCCTGACGTGGAGTAGTAATTCCTTCACAGATGGTGTTATATGGTGAGGTTTTGGTCGGGGCCTCTATCGTGGACGGATTAACACATCGCTGCTTGCTATTTAGGTCTCAAAGGCAGTTATCACTGGGTACCTGGTACCTCACTGTGTGAAGGTTAACTTGGGTACGACTTAGCTGTTTCTGTCGAGTTCTCACTGGTTTAAGCACTGTTCCCCTGTTCAACACTGGTTCCATTTCTTTCTGGCGAGAACTTGTTGATATTCCGGTGGGGAGGAGGGTTCAGGAGAGGGGATGGTATCTGTCGAACAGGAAA
>NW_024746083.1:0-11158 GCF_018991925.1 Homarus americanus
TGGGATTGTCAGAGGTGCCTGGGAGTGTCAGAGTGTGCCTGGGATTGTCGGAGGTGTTCACAGAGTGTCATAGGTGTACCTGGGGGTGTCAGAGGTGTGCCTAGGAGTGTCAGATGTGTGCCTGGGAGTGTCTGGGGTGTGCCTGGGAGTGTCAGAGGTGTGTGCCTGGGGTGTCGGAGGTGTTCCTGAAGTGTCAGAGGTGTGAGATGTCAGAGGTGTGCCTGGGAGTGTCGGATGTGTGCCTGGGAGTGTCTGGGGTTTACCTGGGGTGTCTGAGGTGTGCCTGGGGTGTCAGAGGGTACCTGGAGTGTCAGGGTGTGCCTGGGAGTTGCTGGGGTGTGCCTCAGGTGTCAGAGTGTGCTTGGGAGTTTCAGAGGTGTGGCTGGGGAGTGTCGGTGTGCCTAGGGAATGTCTGGCGTGTGCCTGGGAGTATCAGAGGAGTGCCTGGGGTGTCAGAGGTGTGCCTGGGGTGTGTGGGGTGTGCCTGGGGTGTCAGAGGTGTGCCTGGGGTGTCAGGGGTGTGCCTGGGGAGTGTCAGGGGTGTGCCTGGGAGTGTCAGGGGTGTGCCTGGGAGTGTCTGAGGTGTGCCTGAGGGTGTCAGGGGTGTGCCTGGGAGAGTCAGGGTGTGCCTGGGGTGTCAGAGGTGTGGCTGGGAGTGTGGGTGCCAGGGGTGGAGTGCCTGGGGTGTGTGTCAGAGGTGTGCCTGGGTGACAGAGGTGTGCCTGGGGTGTCTGGGGTGTGCCTGGAAGTGTCAGAGGTGTGCCAGGGTGTCAGACGAGTGCCTGGGAGTGCCAGAGGTGTGCCTGGGAGTGTGAGGGGGTGTGCAGGGGTGTGGGGGTGTGCCAGGGGTGTCAGTGGTGTGCCTGGGAGTCTGAGTTGTGCCTGGGGTGTCAGAGGTGTGCCTGGGGTGTCAGGGTGCACAGGGGTGTCAGTGGGTGCCTGGGGGTGTCGGAGTGTGCCTGGGAGTGTCGGATGTCTGCCTGGGGAGTGTCAGGGTGAACCAGGGAGTGTCAGGGAGTACCTGGGAGTGTCAGTGGTGTGCCTGGGGTGTCAGAGGTGTGCGTGGGAGTGTCAGAGGTGTGCCTGGGGTGTCAGAGGTGTGCAGGGAGTGTCAGTGGAGTACCTGGGGTGTCAAGGTGTGCCTGGGGTATCGGAGGTGTGCCTGGGAATGTCGGAGGTGTGCCTGGGAGTGCCAGGTTTGTACCTGGAAGTGTCAGGGGTGCCTGGGAGTGTCAGGGGTGCCAGGAGTGTCGGGAGTGCCTGGGACTGTCAGGGTGTGCCTGGGGAGTGTCAGAGGTGTGCCTGGGGTGTCAGAGGTGTGCCTGGGGTGTGTGGGGGTGTGCCTGGGGTGTCGGGGTGTGCCTGGGTGTCAGGGGTGTGCCTGGGGAGTGTCAGGGGTGTGCCAGGGAGTGTCAGTGGTGCCTGGGACTGTCAGAGGTGTGCCTGGGGTGTCAGAGGTGTGTGCCTGGCAGTGTCAGAGGTGCCTGGGAGAGTCAGAGGTGTGCCTGGGGAGTGTGAGAAGTGTGCCTGGGGTGTCGGAGGTGTGCCTGGGGTGTCGGAGGTGTACCAGGAGAGTCAGAGGTGTGCCTGGGAGTGTCAGCGGTGTGCCTGGGAGTGTCTGGGGTGTGCCTGGAGTGTCGGGTGTGCCTGAGTGCAGGTGTGCCTGGGGAGTGTCAGAGGTGTGCCTGGCAGTGTCAGATGTGTGCCTGGGTGTCAGAGGTGTTCCTGGGGTCAGAGGTGTGCCTGGGGTGTCAGAGGTGTGCCTGGGGTGTCAGGGTGTGCCAGGGAATGTCAGTGGAGTACCTGGGAGTGTCAGGGTGTATCTGGGAGTGTCAGGGTGTGCCTGGCAGTGTCAGAGGTGCACTGGGAGGGTCAGAGGTGTGCCTGGGAGTGTGAGAAGTGTGCCTGGGGTCAGGTGGCCTGGGGTGTTGGGTGTGCAAGGAGGTCAGAGGTGTGCCTGGGGTGTGGGGTGTGTCAGAGGTGTGTCCCTGGGACTCTGGGGGTGTGCAGGGGAGTGTGAGGGGGTGCCAGGGAGTGTCAGTGGCGTGCCTGGAAGTGTCTGAGTTGTGCCTGGGGGTGTCAGGGGTGTGCCTGGGAGTGTCAAGGTTGTACCAGGGGTGTCAGTGGAGTGCCTGGGGTGTCGGAGGTGTGCCTGGGGTGTCGGATGTGTGCCTGGGGTGTCAGGGTGGACCAGGGAGTGTCAGAGGAGTGCCTGGGAGTGTCAGTGGTGTGCATGGGGTGTCAGGGGTGTGCCTGGGAGTGTCAGAGGTGTGCCTGGGGTGCCAGGTGTTCTGGTGTCAGGGGTGCAGGGGTTTCAGAGGTGTGCCTGGGAGTGTCAGGTGTGTGCCTGGGGGTGTATGGGGTGTGCCTGAGGTGTCTGGGGTGTGCCTGGGGTGTCAGATGGTGCCTGGGGTGTGGGGTGTGCCTGGGGTGTGCCTGGGGTGTCAGGGGTGTGCCTGGAGTGTCTGGGGTGGCACTAGGAGTGTCAGGGTGTGCCTGGGAGTGTGGGGTGTGTCAGAGGTGTGCCTGGGAGTGTCAGGGTGTGCCTGGGGTGTCAGGGGATGTGCCCAGATTGTCAGGGTGTGCCTGGGTGTCTGAGGTGCCTGGGTGTTGGGAGAAACAGGGGTGTAGAGCTGTGCCTGGGAGTGTCAGAGGTGTGCTGGGGTGTCAGAGGTGTACCAGAGTGTCCTGGGAGTGTCAAGGTGTGCCTGGGATATCAGGTGTGTGCCTGGGGTGTGGTGTGCCAGGAGAGTCAGAGGTGAACCTGGAGTGTCAGAGGTGTGCCTGGGTGTCGTGTGCCCTGGGGAGTGTCTGGTGTGCCTGGGGTGTGGGGTGTGCCTGGGGTGTCAGCGGGTGTGCCTGGGGTGTCTGAGGTGTGCCAGTGTCAGAGGTGTGCCTGTGAGTGTCAGTGAAGCACTTGGGTGTGCAAGTTGCACCAGTGTCTAGGTGTGCCGGGGTGACTGGGTTGTGCCTAGTGTTAAAGGTGTGCCTGGCAGTGTCTGAGGTGTGCTGGCAGTGTCAGCGGTGTGCCTGGGGTGTCAGTGTGCTTGAGTGTCAGAGGTGTGCCTGGGAGTGTCAGGGTGTGCCTGGGGTGTGTCAGGAGTGCCTGGGCGTCAAAGGTACCTGGGGTGTCAGAGGTGCTGGTAGTGTCAATGGTGTACCTAGAGGTGTCAGAGGTGTAACTGGGGAGTGTCATTGGTGTGCCTGGGGTGTCAGGGGTGAACATGGAAGTGTCAGAGGTGTGCCTGGGACTATGGGTGTGCCTGGGTATCAGGTGTGTGCCTGGGTGTCAGTGGTGTGCCTGGGGTATGGGGTGTATCTGGGAGTGTCAGGGTGGCACCAGGGAGTGTCAGGGGTGTAACTGGGATTGTCGGAGGTGTGACTGGAGTGTCAGAGGTGTAACTGGGAGTATCAGAGGTGTACCTGGGAGTGTCAGTGGTGTGCCTGGGATTGACAGAGGTGTGCCTGGGAGTGTCAGAGGTGTGCCTGGGAGGTGTCTGGGGTGTTCCTGAGGTGTCAGAGGTGTGCCTGGGGTGTCAGAGGGTGCCTAGGGTGTCAGATGTGTGCCTGGGAGTGTCTGGGGTGTACCTTGGGTGTCAGAGGTGTGCCTGGGGAGTGTCAGGTGTTCCTTTGAGTGTCAGAGGTGTACCTGGGAGTGTCAAGATGTGCAGGGTGTCAGAGATGTGCCTGGGAGAGTCAGATGTGTGCCTGGGGTGTCTGGGGTGTGCCTGGGGAGTGTCTGGAGGTGTGCCTGGGGTGTCAGGTGCCTGGGGTGTCAGGGGTGTGCCTGGGTGTCTGGGGTTGCCTCAGGGGAGGTGTGCTTGGGGTTTCAGAGGTGAACCTGGGATTGTCAGGGGTGTGCCTGGGGAATGTCTGGGGTGTGCCTGGGGAATGTCAGAGGAGTACCTGGGGAGTGTCAGGGTGTGCTTCAGGGTGTCTGGGGGTGTGCCTGGGGTGTCAGAGGTGTGCCTGGGAGTGTCAGGGGGTGTGCCTGGGAGTGTCAGGGGTGTATCTGGGATTGTCTGGGTGTCTGGGGTGTGCAAGTGTCAGGGGTGTGCAAGTGTCAGAGAGGTGTACCTGGGGAGTGTCAGGGCACCTGGGAGTATCACAGGAGTACCAGGAGTGGGTACCTGGGAGTGTCAGGGTGTGCCTGGAAGTGTCAGAGGGTTTTACCTGGGGTGTTTGAGGTGTACCAGGGAGTGTAGAGATGGCACAGGAAGTGTCAGAGGTACCAGGAGTGTCAGTGGTGTGCCTGGGAGTGTCTGAGTTGTGCCTGGGAGTGTCAGAGGGTGTGCCTGGGGAGTGTCAAGGGTGTACCAGAGGTGTCAGTGGGAGGTCGGAGGTGTACCTGGCCGGTGTCGGAGGTGTTCCTGAGAGTGTCAGATGTGTAAATGATAGTGTCAGAGGTGTACCTGGGGAGTGTCAGATGTGTACCTGGGGAATTATGCAAGACACCTGGGGTGTCTAAAGTGGACCTGGGAGTGTCAGAGAATTGCCTGGGGTATTTGGGGGTGTGCCTCCAGAGTGTCAAGGTGTGCCTGGGAGTGTCAGGGGTGCCTGGGAGTGTCAGGGGTGTACCTGGGAGTGTCTGGGGTGGCCTAGGAGTGTGAGGTGTATCTGGGAGTGTCGGAGGTGTGCCTGGGGTGTCAGAGGTGTGCCTGGGGTGTCAGCGGTGTGCCTGGGAGTGTCTGAGGTGTGCCTGGGGTGTCAGGGGTGTGCCCACCCAGGAGTGTCAGAGGCACTTGGGGAGCGTCTGGAACACCTGGGAGTGTCTGAGGTGTAACAAGTGTCAGAGGTGTACCTGGGAACATCTTGAGGTGTGCCTGGCAGTGTCTGAGGTGTGCTGGCAGTGTCGGTGTGCCAGGAGTGTCAGCGGTGTGCCTGGGGAGTGTCAGGAGTGTACCTGGGGTGTCCAGAGGTGTACCTGGCAGTGTCAGCAGTGTACCTGGGAGTGTCAGCGGTGTGCCTGGGGAGTGTCAGAGGTGCATGCCTGGGGTGTGTCAGAGGTGTGCCTGCTGGGAGTGTCCAGAGGGAGTGCCTGGGAGCGTCAAGGTGCCTGGGGAGTGTCAGGAGGTGTGCCTGGTGGTGTCAGTGGTGTGCCTAGGAGTGTCCAGATGTGTGTACCTGATAGTGTCAGGGTGTACCTGGGTGTCAGATGTGTGCCTGGGGTGTCTGGGGTGTGCTTGCAAGGACATCTGGGGTGCAAGTGTCAGAGGTGCAGAGTGTCGCAAGTTGTGCCTCAGGTGTCAGAGGTGTGCCTGGGGAGTGTCAGGGGGTGTACGCAGGACTGTCAGGGGGTGTGCCTGGGAGTGTCTGGGATGTACTAGGGTGTCCAGATGAGTGCCTGGGAATATCAGAGGCGTATCTGGGTCTGGGGTGTGCCTGGGAGTGTCAGAGGGTGTACCTGGGAATGTCAGAGGTGTGCCTGGGGTGTCAGGGGTGTGCCGGGTGTCAGGGTGTGTCTGGGAGTGTCTGGGGTGTGCCTGGGTGTCTGAGGTGTGCAGGGGTGTCAGGGGTGTGCCTGGGGTGTCAGAGGTGTGCCTGGGAGTGTCAGAGGTGTGCCTGGGAGTATCAGGGAGTACCAAGAGTGGAGTACCTGGGAGTGTCAGGGTGTACCTGGAAGTGTCAGGAGGTGTGCCTGGGAGTGTCAGATGTGTGGGGGTGTCGGAGGAGTGTTCCTGACAGTGTCAGAGGGGTGTACCTGGGAGCGTCAGAGGTGTGGGAGTGTCAGATGTGTGCCTGGGGTGTCTGGGGTGTACCTGGGAGTGTCTGGGGTGTGCCTGGGGGTGTCAGAGGAGTGCCTGGGGGTGTCGGAGGTGTGCCTGGGAGTGTTGGGGTGTGCCTGGGGAGTGTCTGGTATCTGCCTCAGGTGTCAGAGGTGTGCTTGGGGTTTCAGAGGTGTGCCTGGGAGTGTCAGGGGTGTGCCTGGGAATGTCTGAGGTGCCTGGGGGTGTCAGAGGAGTGCAGTGTCAGGGGTGTGCCTGGGGTGTCTGGGGTGTGCCTGGGGAGTGTCAGAGGTGTGCCTGGGGGTGTCTGGGGTGTGCCTGGGGTGACTGAGTTGTGCCTGGGAGTGTCAAGGTGTGCCTGGCAGTGTCTGAGGTGTGCCTGGCAGTGTCAGCGGTGTGCCTGGGAGTGTCAGCGGTGTGCCTGGGAGTGTCAGAGGGTACCTGGGAGCGTCAAGGAGTACCTGGGAGTGTCAGAGGTGTACCTGGTAGTGTCAATGGTGTACCTAAGTGTCAGAGGTGTAACTGGGAGTGTCATTGGTGTACCTGGGAGTGTCAGAGGTGAACATGGAAGTGTCAGAGGTGTGCCTGGGACTATCGGAGGTGTACCTGGGGTGTCGGGGTGTGTACCTGGGGTGTCAGAGTGTACCTGGGGAGTATGAGAGTGTATCTGGGGAGTGTCAGGGTGTGGGGAGTGTCAGGGGTGTAACTGGGATTGTCGGAGGTGTAACTGGGGTGTCAGAGGTATAACTGGGGAGTATCAGAGGTGTGCCTGGGAGTGTCAGTGGTGTACCTGGGGAGTGACAGAGGTGTACCTGGGAGTGTCAGAGGTGTGCCTGGGGAGTGTCTGAGGTGTTCCTGGGGAGTGTCAGAGGGTGTGCCTGGGAGTGTCAGAGGTGTGCCTGGGAGTGTCAGATGTGTGTGCCTGGGGTGTCTGGGGTGTGCCTGGGGTGTCTGGGGTGTGCCTGGAGATGTGTGCCTGGGGAGTGTCTGGGGTGCCTGGGGTGTCTGAGGTGTGCCTGGGGTGTCAGGGTACCTGGGGTGTCAGGGGTGTGCCTGGGAGTGTCTGGGGTGTGCCTCAGGTGTCAGAGGTGTGCGGGGTTCAGGTGTCAGAGGTGTGCTTCAGGTGTCTGGGGTGTGCCTGGGGTGTGGGGTGTACCTGGGGTGTCAGGGGTGTGTGCCTGGGGAGTGTCAGGGTATCTGGGATTGTCAGGGGTGTACCTGGGAGTGTCAGAGGTGTGCCTAGTGTCAGGGGTGTGCCTGGAGTGTCATGGGTGTACCTGGGATTGTCTGCAGGGGTGTGCCTGGGAGTGTCAGGGGTGTGCCTGGGAGTGTCAGAGGTGTGCCTGGGGTGTCAGAGGTGTGCCTGGGGTATCACGGAGTGCCAGGGAGTGGAGTGCCTGGGGTGTCAGAGGTGTGCCTGGAGTGTCAGAGGTTTTGCCTGGGAGTGTTTGAGGGTGTGCCAGGGGTGTAGAGGTGTGCCTGGAAGTGTCAGAGGTGTGGGAGTGTCAGTGGTGTGCCTGGGGAGTGTCTGGGTTGTGCCTGGGAGTGTCAGAGGTGTGCCTGGGGAGTGTCAGGGTGTGCCAGGGGAGTGTCAGTAGAGTACCTGGGGTGTCGGAGGTGTGCCTGGAGTGTCAGAGGTGTGCCTGGGGGTGTCAGAGGTGTGCCTGGGGTGTCGGGTGTTCCTGAAGTGTCAGATGTGTAAGTGATAGTGTCAGAGGTGTACCTGGGGTGTCAGATGTGTGCCTGGGGAGTGTCTGGGGTGTGCCTGGGAGTGTCTGAAGTGTGCCTGGGGTGTCAGAGGGTGCCTGGGGTGTTTGGGGTGTGCCTCAGGTGTCAAGGTGTGCCTGGGAGTGTCAGGGGTGTGCCTGGGGGTGTCAGGGGTGTGCCTGGGAATGTCTGGGGTGTGCCTGGGGTGTGAGAGTGTATCTGGGGAGTGTCGGAGGTGTGCCAGGGAGTGTGGGAGGTGTGCCAGGAGGAGTCAGAGGTGTACCTGGGAGTGTCAGAGGTGTGCCTGGAGTGTCAGCGGTGTGCCTGGGGAGTATCTGAGGTGTGCCTGGGGTGTCAGAGGTGTGCCTGGGAGTGTCAGAGAAGCACTTGGGAGCGTCACAGGTGCACCTGGGAGTGTCTGAGGTGTGCCTGGGGTGTCTGGGCTGTGCCTGGGGATGTCTGGGGTGTGCCTGGCAGTGTCTGAGGTGTGCTGGCAGTGTCAGCGGTGTGCCTGGGAGTGTCAGAGGAGTACCTGAGTGTCAGAGGTGTGCCTGGGAGTGTCTGGGGTGTGCCTGGGGAGTGTCAGAGGTGTGCCGGAGTGTCTGAGGTGTGCCTGGGGAACCGGAATATCGAGGGGCGTATCTGGGAGTGTCTGGGGTGTGCCTGGGAGTGTCAGGTGTGCCTGGGGAATGTCAGAGGTGTGTGCCTGAGTGTCAGGGGTGTGCCTGGAGTGTCAGGGTGTATCTGGGAGTGTCTTGTGCCTGGGGTGTCTGGGGGTGTGCGGTGTCAGGGTGTGCCTGGGGAGTGTCAGGGGTGTGCACCTGGAGTGTCAGAGGTGTGCCTGGGATTATCACAGGAGTGCCAAGAGTGGAGTACCTGGGTGTCAGAGGGTGTGCCTGGAGTATCAGAGGTGTGCCTGGGAGTGTCAGATGTGTGCCTGGGGAGTGTCAGGGTTCTGACAGTGTCAGGGGTGTGCCTGGGAGCGTCAGAGGTGTGCCTGGGAGTGTCAGATGTGTGCCTGGGGTGTCTGGGGTGTGCCTGGGGGTGTCTGGGGTGTGCCTGGGGAGTGTCAGAGGAGTGCCAGTGTCGGAGGTGTGCCTGGGGTGTTAGGGTGTGCCAGTGTCTGGTGTCTGCCTCGGTGTCAGAGGTGTCTGAGGTGTGCCAGTGTCAGAGGTGCCTGAGTGTCAGAGGTGTGCCTGTGTCTGGGTGTGTCAGAGGCCTGGGGTGTCTGAGGTGTGCCTGGGGTGACTGGGTTGTGCCTGGAGTGTCAAGGTGTGCCTGGCAGTGTCTGGGGTGTGCTGGCAGTGTCAGCGGTGTGCCTGGAGTGTCAGCGGTGTGCCTGGGGAGTGTCAGAGGGTGCCTGGGAGCGTCAAGGGTACCTGGGAGTGTCAGAGGGTGCCTGGTAGTGTCAATGGTGTGCCTAGGGTGTCAGAGGTGTAACTGGGAGTGTCATTGGTGTGCCTGGGGTGTCAGAGTGAACATGGAAGTGTCAGCGGTGTGCCTGGGACTATCGGAGGTGTGCCGTTGTCAGGTGTGTGCCTGGGGTGTCAGGGGTGTGCCTGGGGTGTAGGGAGGTGTCTGGGAGTGTCAGGGTGTGCCAGGGGTGTCAGAGTGTAACTGGGATTGTCGGAGGTGTGAACTGGGAGTGTCAGAGTATGACTGGGAGTATCAGAGGGTGGCACTGAGTGTCAGTGGTGCGCGGGAGTGACAGAGGTGTGCCTGGGAGTGTCAGAGGTGTGCCTGGGAGTGTCTGAGGTGTGTTCCTGAGAGGTGTCGGTGTGCCTGGGGAGTGTCAGAGGTGTGCCTAGGAGTGTCAGATGTGTGCCTGGGGTGTCTGGGGTGTGCCTGGGGGTGTCTGGGGTGTGCCTGGGAGGAGTCAGATGTGTGCCTGGGAGTGTCTGGGGTGTGCCTGGGGTGTCTGGGGTGTGCCTAGGTTGTCAGAGGGTGCCTGGGGAGTGTCAGGGTGTGCCTGGGGTGTCTGGGGTGTGCCTCAGGTGTCAGAGGTGTGCTTGGGGGTTTCGGTGAACCTGGGGTGTCAGGGGTGTGCCTGGAATGTCTGGGGTGTGCCTGGGAATGTCAGAGGATTGCCTGGGGTGTCAGGGGTGTGCTTCAGGTGTCTGGGGTGTGCCTGGGGTGTCAGGGTGTGCGTGGGTGTCAGGGGTGTGCCTGGGGTGTCAGGGGTGTATCTGGGATTGTCTGGGGTGTGCCTGGGAGTGTCAGGGTGTTGCCTGGGAGTGTCAGGGGTGTGCCTGGGAGTGTCATGGGTGTACCTGGGATTGTCTGGGGTGTGCCTGGGGAGTGTCAGGGGGTGTGCCACCTGAGTGTCAGAGGTGTGCCTGGAGTGTCAGAGAGGTGTACCTGGGGATCACAGGATTGCAGGGAGTGGAGTGCCAGTGTCAGAGGTGTGCCTGGAGTGTCAGAGGTTTTGCCTGGGGAGTGTTTTGAGGTGTACCAGGGGAGTGGAGGTGTACCTGGAAGTGTCAGAGGTGTGCCTGGGTGTCAGTGGTGTGCCTGGGAGTGTCTGGGTTGTGCCTGGGGTGTCAGGGGTGTGCCTGGGGTGTCAGGGGTGTGCCAGGGGGTGTCAGTAGAGTACCTGGGAGTGTCAGGTGTGCCTGGAGGTGTGAGGTGTGCCTGGGTGTCAGAGGTGTGCCTGGGGTGTCGGAGGTGTTCTGAGGTGTCAGATGTGTGTGTGGTGTCAGAGGTGTGCCTGGGGTGTCAGATGTGTGCCTGGGGTGTCTGGGGTGTGCCTGGGGTGTCTGAAGTGTGCACGGGGTGTCAGAGGTGCCTGGGGTGTTTGGGGTGTGCCTCAGGTGTCAAGGTGTGCCTGGGGAGTGTCAGGGGTGTGCCTAAGGGTGTCAGGGGTGTACCTGGGAATGTCTGAGGTGTGCCTAGGGGTGTGAGAAGTGTCTGGGGTGTCGGAGGTGTGCAGGGAGTGTCGGAGGTGTGCCAAGGAGGTCAGGGGTGTGCCTGAGGGGTGTCAGGGTGTGCCTGGGGTGTCAGCGGTGTGCCTGGGGAGTGTCTGGGGGTGCACCTGGGGTGTCAGAGGTGTGCCTGGGAGTGTCAGAGAAGCACTTGGGGCGTCACGGTCTGGGGTGTGCCCTGGGGTGTGTGCAGGTGCTGGGGTGTGCCTGGGGTGGCAGGTGTGGCAGTGTCAGCGGTGTGCCTGGGGAGTGTCAGCGGTGTGCCTGGGGTGTCAGGGTGTGCCTGGGAGTGTCAGAGGTGTGCCGAGTGTGTCAGGTCTGCCCAGTGTCAGCGGTCTGCAGTGTCAGAGGTGTGCCTGGGGAGTGTCAGAGGTGTGCCTGGGATTGTCAGAGTGCCTGGGGCGTCGGGAGTGCCTGGGGTGTCAGGGTGTGCCGTGTCGTGTCAGTGCACCTGGGGTTGTCAGATGTGTGCCTGATGGTGTCAGAGGTGTGCCTGGGGTGAAGATGTGTGCTTACGGGTGTCTGGGGTGTGCCTGGGGTGTGTGCCGGGGTGTCAGAGGGTGCCTGGGGTGTCTGGGGTTGTGCCTCAGGTGTCAGAGGTGTGCCTGGGTGTCAGGGGTGTGCCTCGGGAGTGTCGGGGTGTGCCTGGGGTGTCTGAGATGTGCCTAGGGTGTCAGATGGGCTGGGAATATCAGGCGTATCTGGGTGTGTCTGGGGTGTGCCTGGGGTGTCAGGGGTGGACCTGGGGAATGTCAGAGGTGGTGTGCCTGGGGTGTCAGGGGGTGTTCTGGAGTGTCAGGTTGT
>NW_024746084.1:0-12500 GCF_018991925.1 Homarus americanus
ATCGGTACTTCGTTCAGTTACATGTGCTGGAGGAAGGGAAGATGAGTGAGGATGGAGGAGGAATGAGGTGTGAGGATGGAGGAGTGAGGGAGGAATGAGGAGGAGGATGAGGTGTGGGGGAGAGGGGAATGTATGAGGAGGGGAGTGGGATGGGGAGTTAGGGCAGGAGGGGGTGGAGAGAGGGGGGAAGGAGGTTAGAGTATGAGGGGGATGGGAGGAGGGTTGGAAGTAAGGTAGAGGAAAGGAGGAATTGGGGAGGAGGAAAGGAGGTGGGTAAGGGGAGTAGGTGGAGTGGGAAGGAGTTAGTGGAAGGGTGAGAGTGGAGTAAGACGGTGATTGGTAGAAGAGCGTAACTAGGAGGAGAATAAATAAAGAGATGAACAGGGAAATTGAGTGGATGGAAAGATCAGAGTGAAAGAGCTTTGAGGGAGAGTGAGAAAAACAGCAATTAGGAAAATGGATAAGAGAGGTTAAGCAGAGTACAAGAAAAACAATCACTAGAGGCCAAACACACAAGGCACACACTCACATAAAGACAAAAAATAGGTTACACAGGAGGAAATTTAGAAAACGCCCAGTGCTGGAATTTAGGAATTCGTGTGTAAAAAAATATTGTCAGGATTTGGAACGAGAAAAGAAACAGTGATGTATGGTGTTGGTGTGTGTGATAAAAAGGCTTCTCTATTCATAGCCATTGGGGGTAGTGCTGATGAGGGGCAGGATTGTATTAGTGGTGGGCGATGCCATGACCCTCCTCAACTTCCTCAATTGTCCGTATAAATAAAGTCAGTTACTTTAAGCATAATCCAAAAGGTGAAAATGAATCATGTTTAATTGCAATATTTCATACTCACTTGTTCTTGTTTTTAAGTCACTCAAGAATTTATCGATACAAAAATTGTGTTAGAAGAATCAGACACAACGGACGAAGGATTGTGACATCCTTCCGGAGACAGCAAGTCTGCAGTGTTTCATTCTGATAGTCATCGACCCCCAAGTACAGTTTATATAATAATTAATAGTCTTGTTGTTTGTATTAGCATTTTATTCTCAGGTTTTGTGTCATTACTTACGGAGATTAAAATGGTAGAAATCCTTATTATGTGTCCTTTAGTAAGTCAAATAATGGTAAGGTTTGATGTTTATTGTTTATTAATCTATACGGAACGTAACTCTTGTATTAACGTTCTTGTTTTGTTGGGTTTAGTTAAGTAAGTAATGCATCATCACCGCCACCAGACACTGTACAACATCCTCTTCAATTCTGTCAGATCAAGGTCATAGGAAGGTCAGAGTCAAATCTTTGTTCCCCGTTAATTTTTGTTGTGATGTGCATGTTGTGATGAAACTGCAGAGTTTACTAGGTGTGTTTTTTTTTGTGGTTATAAGCACCTTGTTTGTTGAAGTTTAATAATTATGTAAAGTAATAGAGAATCTGGTATTCATTATGGGTATTGTTGTGTGTGCAGAATAAGAGAAACGGGACAGTCCCTGCATCAGGGAAATGGGCAGATCAGCAGGACTTGGTCAATTTTGTGATGCCATATGGCAGCAGGGTCTACCATTAGACAACACATTATGCTTCCAATATCTTCCAGGTGGAGTACCTCCTGTTTAATAGCTGGGTAACATCTTTGAGGACTGCTCTGGTCACCGTCGACTAAGTACTTAACTTCCCACTTACAATGTCTTCTACAAAGAAAAATTAAAGTTTGTAAGCGACTGTCAGTGTTTGGTTTTATTCTCTTACGTCAAACAACTCATGGTTTTAGTAATCACTGCCCCATTCACTATAGACGAATGTGTGTGTGGATGAAGGTAATGATTTGTCTGTATTTCCACTCGGTGGCATCTTTTGTGCAACTTTCTCAAACCTTTTCAGTGATGCCATGATGGGTTTTTATACACGTGTTCTTTTAATTAAAGTCAATGTGCAGGTAAATTAAAGTTTCTCAAGCGTCAGTTTTGTATCTACTTTTATTTTATTTTTTAATTGCTGAAAGAACTCATGCGGGGGCGTTAGTCAAACAGTTAATTGAAAAAATAAATAATCGCACTCCTGCCAGATGTCTTAGCCATTTTCCAGGAGGCACGTGCAGGCAGAAATGTGTGGGAGGAATATCGTGTCCCAGAGTAGTCTTTTTACACTGACTGGGCCTCTAGTGTATAAGTGTGCGGCGTAGAAAAAAAAGTACTATAGTAGTCTTCATACAGGGTCATTTTTCACCAGTACGATCTATAGAACTGTCACTGACTTAGGCGGTGGGAGGAGGAATGGTCACAAGGTCATATCTTTGAAGGAAAAAACTCCAAATAGTATGGCTCTCTCTCTCTCTCTCTCTCTCTCTCTCTCTCTCTCATGGCAGAGTATTAACATTATTAGTAATTTTCACCATGATGTAGTGTAACCTGTTAGTTTAATTTTTTAAATACTAAATGAATCCTGTTGGTGCGGTAGTGGAATGACTCTTTATGGTCGGCTATGACATATATACAGTAGAATGTGGTGGTGAGTTGATCATAGTTCTGTCACATATATCTACCTATATTTTGTGGCTGGGATATATGATAACCGATAGTGTATTGTATGATATATTGAGGATATAATCTGGGCTGGCAAATGCTGGGAGTCTGGCAGTCAGTGTACAGCAGAGCATGTTAAGTGTGTATGTGTGGATGTTATCATGAAGGAGCTGAGTGTATGTGTGGATGTTATCATGAAGGAGCTGAGTGTATGTGTGGATGTTATCATGAAGGAGGTGAGTGTATGTGTGGATGTTATCATGAAGGAGCTGGAGTGTATGTGGATATCATGAAGGAGCTGGTGTATGTGTGGATGTTATCATGGGAGCTGGTGTATGTGTGGATGTTATCATAGAGGTGGGTGTATGTGTGGATGTTATCATGAAGGGGCTGAGTGTATGTGTGGATGTTATCATGAAGGAGCTGAGTGTATGTGTGGATGTTATCATGAAGGAGCTGAGTGTATGTGTGGATGTTATCATGAAGGGAGCTGAGTGTATGTGTGGATGTTGTTATCATGAAGGAGCTGAGTGTGTGTGTGTGGATGTTGTTATCATGAAGTAGCTGGTATGTGTGGATGTTATCATGAAGGAGCTGAGTGTATATGTGTGGATGTTGTTATCATGGAAGGAGCTGAGTGTATGTGTGGATGTTATCATGAAGGAGGTGAGTGTATGTGTGGATGTTATCATGAAGGAGCTGAGTATGTGTGGATGTTATCATGAAGGAGGTGAGTGTGTGTGTGTGGATGTTATCATGAAGGGCTGGTGTATGTGGATGTTATCATGAAGGAGCTGAGTGTATGTGTGGATGTGTTATCATGAAGGAGCTGAGTGTATGTGTGGATGTTATTGAAGGCTGAGTGTATGTGTGGATGTTATCATGAAGGAGCTGAGTGTATGTGTGGATGTTGTTATCATGAAGGAGCTGAGTGTATGTGTGGATGTTGTTATCATGAAGGGAGCTGAGTGTATGTGTGGATGTTATCATGAAGGAGCTGGAGTGTATGTGTGGATGTTATCATGAAGGTGAGTGTATGTGGATGTTATCATGAAGGAGCTGAGTGTATGTGTGGATGTTATCATGAAGGAGGTGTATGTGGATGTTATCATGAAGGAGCTGGTGTATGTGTGGATGTTTTATGAAAGGCTGGTGTATGTGTGGATGTTGTATGGAAGGGCTGAGTGTATGTGTGGTGTATCATGAAGGAGGTGGGTGTATGTGTGGATGTTATCATGAAGGGAGGTGGGTGTATGTGTGGATGTTATCATGGAGCTGGGTGTGTGTGTGGATGTTATCATGGAGGTGGGTGTATGTGGATGTTATCATGAGAGGTGGGTGTATGTGTGGATGTTATCATGAAGGGCTGAGTGTATGTGTGGATGTTATCATGAGGAGGTGGGTGTATGTGTGGATGTTATCATGAAGGAGGTGGGTGTGTGTGTGGATGTTATCATGAAGGAGCTGAGTGAATGTGGATGTGTTATCATGAAGGAGGTGGGTGTATGTGTGGATGTTATCAGAAGGAGCTGAGTGTATGTGTGGATGTTATCATGAAGGGCTGAGTGTATGTGTGGATGTTATCATGAAGGGCTGGTGTACGTGTGGATGTTATCATGAAGGGAGCTATGTGTATGTGTGGATGTTATCATGAGGAGCTGGAGGTGTGTGTGTGTGGATGTTATCATGAAGGAGGTGGGTGTATGTGTGGATGTTATCATGAAGGAGCTGAGTGTATGTGTGGATGTTATCATGAAGGAGCTGAGTGTATGTGTGGATGTTATCATGAAGGAGTTGAGTGTATGTGTGGATGTTATCATGAAGGAGCTGAGTGTATGTGTGGATGTTATCATGAAGGAGCTGAGTGTATGTGTGGATGTTATCATGAAGGAGCTGAGTGTATGTGTGGATGTTATCATGAAGGAGGTGGGTGTATGTGTGGATGTTATCATTCAGTGGATGTTATCATGAAGGAGGTATGGTATGTGTGGATGTTATCATGAAGGAGTGTGTGTGGATGTTATCATGAAGGAGGTGGGTGTATGTGGATGTTATCATGAAGGTATGTGTGGATATATCATGAAGGAGCTGTATGTGGATGTTATCATGAAGGAGCTGGGTGTATGTGTGGATGTTATCATGTGTGCTTGAAGGAGCTGAGTGTATGTGTGGATGTTATCATGAAGAGTGGGTGGATGTTATCATGAAGGATCATGTTATCAGGAAGGATGTTATGAGCTGGAGGTATGTGTGGATGTTATCATGAAGGAGGTGGGTGTATGTGTGGATGTTATCATGAAGGAGGTGGGTGTATGTGTGGATGTTATCATGAAGGAGGTGGGTGTATGTGTGGATGTTATCATGAAGGAGCTGAGTGAATGTGTGGATGTTATCATGAAGGAGGTGGGTGTATGTGTGGATGTTAGCATGAAGGGGCTGAGAAGATAACCATAGATATTTTGAAGGATTAGATTACTTTAAGTCAAATTAGTCAGATCTCCAGCGAGGAGCCAGGTCACGGCCTCACAACCTATTCTTCTTTCCTCTCTTGACTTCACTCTCTCTCCGTTTTGCTCATCACTCTTTTTTCCTCTCTCACTTCTCTCTTTTTCCCATTTCTCACACCTTTCTTTTTCCTCTCTGTCACATCTTTCAACCTCCCCTTTCTCTTACTCCTCTCTTTTTCTCTTATCATTCCATTCTCTTTTCTTCTTTCCCCCACTGCCCCCCCCACTGCCCCCCTCACCCCTAGACCTGGGTTCCTCTGGCCATTGGTTTCTGTCCTCCATTAACAGTGGTAACAGACGCTAAATGGTCCTCGCACGCCCTCCACACACCAAGATAAGACCGCCTCCTCCACCCCCTGCCCTGCCCTGCCCCACCCCACCCTACCCCACTCCCCACCCCACCCTGCCCTCACTGCCTTTGCCTGTCCGCTTGCCTCTGCCCTGCCCCTGTCCTGTCCTGCCCTGCTCCATCTCTTTTTCCCATCCTGCCAAAAGCCACCATACCTCACCTCCTCCTTCCTCCTTGCCCATCCCCACACCATTCTATTTCTGCTTCCTTCCTTCCCACCCCACCCTACTCCACCCCACCCCACCCCATTACCTAACCTTACCTTACCACCACTTCACTCACTTCACTCCACTTCCTTCCTTCCTTCCCAGCCACACACACACCCCACCCTCACCTCCCTCACCTCTCACCTCACCTCCCCACCCCACCTCACCCCACTCACCCACTCACACCCCACCCTTCACCTCATCTTACCCTCACCACCCTCACCTCACCTCCCTTCCTTCCCACCCCCACCCCACTCCACCACACCCCACCCCACCCACCCCCTTTTACCTTACTTACCTCACCCCCACTTCACCTTCCTTCCCAGCCCACACACCCCACCCACCCTCACCTCACCTCACCTCCCTTCCTTCCCACCCCACCCCATCCACCACACCCCACCCACTTCACCTCACTCACTCACACCTCACCACCTCACCTCCTTCCCACCCCACCTCCCACTCCACCACACCCCACCTCACCTCACCTCACCTCACTCACCTCACCTCACCTCACCTCCACCTCCACCCCACCCCACCCCACCCCACCCCACTCCCACCCCACCCCACACATCACCTTGCTTCCGCCTCCTGACCGCTCCTCGTCCTCGCCGGTAAGTAATGAAGTTATTTATGGTCTTCCTTACTCTTCTACTCAGTCCTATTACCTTCTCACCTTTTTTTTACTCTTTCCTCCTTACTCCTTCCTATTTCTTCCTTACTCCTTCCTCCTCCTTCCTCTTATTTCTTCGTTCTTCATTTCTTCCTTTATGTGTCCTTTCTTACTGGATTGTTTATTATTTATTTATTTATTCAATTTCAATTCAATTTCAATTGTTTATTCCTTGATAGAGGAAGCGGGATCCTAGTGCTGTCACAAGGTACCCCTGTACAATGACACCAGAAGCATCTGGCAAGTGTGACAAGTATATACAGTATAAATATTATAAAGGGGCTTACTAAAGCCTAAGGAAGGAAGGATATTCCTTTAACACATTATCAATATTATTTACACAATATCTGGCCAGTATGGGGAGGATCATCGTGTCTCCGTCAGGGGGTCGTGGAGTGGTGGTCCAGCAGGCGTCACGGAAGCGTTGTGTGTGGGGACATCTTAGGAGGTAGTGGATAAGGGTGCGGCTGTTGGGTCTTATGCATAATGCACAAGAGCGTTGCTTTGGGGATGCGGGGATACCAATCTCCCAAGCAAAGTCATACCCAATGAGGCATTTATTTATTTATTATAAGTTTATTAATTAATTTGCTCTTCATTTCCCCGTTTGTTTTGGCGATGGTCAGGTGTTATACAGGTGTGTTGGTGATAGTCAAGGGCATACAGGTGTGTTGGTGATCGCCATGGGGCATACAGGTGTGTTGGTAATAATTAGAGGGCATACAAATGATGATAGAGGGCATGCATATGTTGGTGATAGGCAAGGGGCATACAGGCGTGTTAGTGATTGTTAGGGGGAATACAGGTGTATTGGTGATAATCAGGGGGCATACGGGTGTGTTGGTGATAGTCAGGGGGCATGCGGGTGTGTTGGTGATAGTCAAGGGGCATGCGGGTGTGTTGGTGATAGTCAAGGGGCATGCGGGTGTGTTGGTGATAGTCAAGGGGCATGCGGGCAGTGTTGGTGATAGTGTATGCGGGTGTGTGATAGTCAAGGGGCATGCGGGTGTGTTGGTGATAGTCAAGGGGCATGGGTGTGTTGGTGATAGCCAAGGGGCATGCGGGTGTGTGTTGGTGATAGTCAAGGGGCATGCGGGTGTGTTGGTGATAGTCAAGGGGCATGCGGGTGTGTTGGTGATAGTCAAGGGGCATGCGGGTGTGTTGGCGATAATCAGCGGGCATACAGGTGTGTTGGTGATAGTTAGGGGGTACACAGGTGTTGGTGATAGTCAGGGGCATACAGGTGTGTTGATAGTCAGGAGGTGAACAGGTGTGTTGGTGGCAGGTATGTGATTGGTGTTTCGAGGAATACGTCGCGTGTAGTCTGGTGTAACGTGAGTTTTTATACACCAACATGTAATAGTTACAGCTCATATTTCAGAATGAGGGTAGGTTGGGTTAGGTTAGGTTATGTTGGGCGTAGTAATCATTCGCTTCTTGGAAAACAATAATAATTCCCGGTGTTTTGACTGAAGTGTTATTATTTGTGTTATGTTTTTGTTTTGAACTTTGTGTTGCCTGTTTGTGTTGCTTGAACTGCCATCGATTTTGTTTGTGTTGCCTGTGCTGCCATCGATTTTATGTGTGTTGCTTGAGCTGCCGTGGATTTTTGCTGTTTCCTTTGTTAGACTTTATGCAACTCTAATTTGACAATCTATCGTGTAAATGTAATAGAAACATAGACAATGACACAGGTAATGATACAAGCGCTTACATTTACACACGAAAGAAAGTGGACATGTAGAAGTCATTGTTGAATAAGTTGAGTATATAATGGGTGATTAAATTAAAATAGGAATTGTAATAAGTGATTAGAATTATATTTTTAGTATAATAATTATCTTAGACAAAAAATAAACCCTTTATGATTTCGTGAAAAATAACTTGTGAATGACACCACTAGTTAGTATATTTGATGACCAGAGGTTAGGTTAGATTAGGTTAGTTTAGGTTAGTATAAGTTACAACAGGGCAGGGTAGGGTAGGCTAGATTAGGTTAGGTTAGTATAGGTTAGGCTAGGCTAGGTTAGGTTAGTATAAGTTAGGTCAGGGCAGGACAGGGTAGGCTATATTAGGTTAGGTTAGTATAGGTTAGGCTAGGCTAGGTTAGGTTAGTATAAGTTAGGTCAGGGCAGGGCAGGGTAGGCTAGATTAGGTTAGGTTAGCATAGGTTAGGCTAGGCTAGGTTAGTATAGGTTAGGCTAGGTTAGGTTAGTATAGGTTAGGCTAGGTTAGGTTAGACTAGGTTAGGTTAGGTAAATTATGATTATTGCTGGTGTTTAAACATTGTTATTGTTATACACTATTGAAGGTCACCGTCCAAATGTCAGGTCATATATGTAATGAATCCCATGTATAATATTTTTGCCTCCAATTAGCCAACATTATGTGATCACAGAACTATTAGGTGATTACAGTCGAGGTAAATGTGATGAAAAAAAAATAATGGCATATAATTTTGATATTGACCAAAAGGAAGGTTTTATTGTTGTGTTTTGAATATGTGTTGTGATCTGACGGTATGAGGATGTGATGACGAAGAGATGTGATAGGGCACTGATCACCACCTTATACTATACTTACACCCAAGATTTATACTCCCCTACCCTCTCCACCTCACCATCAGTTACCATAAGACGAGAGGAACACATTCAAGGAGAGACAACTGACTCACTATACGTAAAGGCTAGTAAACCTTTATACGGTGTTGGTAAATATTTCGTCGGTGTGAGATGGAAGGGAGGGACGGTCAGGCGATGGTGATTGCTCGTACTGGCACCGTTTATGGTTGGGGCCGAAGTCATCAAAAACCCATCACAACAGACTGACTCGTACAACAGTTTATTAAAATCCCGGGAAATTGGAATAAGATTCATTCGTGTATTTTTTTTTTCTCTGTATGTCAGTTGTGATTGGCTACTGACTCCATTATCATGAAATATGTTTTATTAAAGAGGTATATTCATATTTCTTTTCTTCTGTTGAATATTTTGAGGAAAATCAGAATAGCATGCATTTAGATGTTTATTTCACACACAAACACACACAAACACACACACACACACACACACACACACACACACACACACACACACACACACACACACACACACACACACACACACACACACACTGATTATTGTGTCCTTGGTGTCTTCATGACGTGGTTGTGGTCATTATTGAGGGAATAATGACTTGGTTATTTTAATCACGCTATTCTCTGCTCTCTTGACCATATAACACTTTTCATTGTCGTTGTAATTGGTTTTGTCAGTGTGTATACCAGTTGTTAATATATCAGTATTGTGCTTTTGATGACGCGTCCTTTTTTGTGTAGTAAGAGCGTGTGTGTCATTGGTGTTCGATGTGTTTGTTGATGCATCGATAATCTGCTATTGTTGTCCGCCATATTGCCACAAGCGTAACCCGATTTTTCACTCGCCCCTTTTGTTGTCCGTGATTTAATTTCCGGGCTGTGGTCTGTCGCGTCAATTATGAGGCGAATCTGACTGTTGGGGTAATGGTGAGCTCGACATGATCAAGTATAGGTCTGGTGATGCAGTTTAATGGCATCCTATAGCGATATTTTACTGTATATATCACACATACACACACACACACACACACACACACACACACACACACACACACACACTGATGGTCTGACAGCTGGATTATTTAACATAGCATAGTTGATAGTGTATAAATTGAATGTAAAATATTCAGCTTGTCAGCAGTTTGATTAGAAGAGAAAATGAAACTAGAAACAAATTGTTGCCTTCAACATCTACTTGAAGGTGAACCAGGTGGACCATATTCCTCCTCTCTTTCTTCTTCCTCCTACTCTTCTTTCTCCTCCTCCCGCCCTTCCGAAGATTGAGGGTAATTGATGAGTGTTCATATCACACACTGGCCTGGATAAAAGGCTGGTAATGTTCTGAAATACTCTGCCGCTCTCCCTCCATCCCCCATTCCCTCTCCCAGCTCTCCTCACCCCAGCTCTTTAGGGACATTAGGACGAAGTAACCCTCCCCTCCCCTCTCACACATGGGAAATGGAAAGGGCGTCCTCCCTCCCTCCCTCGGAGACATTAGTGCAACATAACTTTCCTTTTCTCACCAACACCTGGTAAATTGATAAGAGTAGTCTTCTTCCTCTACTACTTCTTTTCAAGGGCTATTCCTCCCGGGCACAGGTCACCGGCCCACAACGGGGCCTGGGCGGGTGAAAAAAAATATTGATCCATACATACAGAAATTAAAAAAATAAACAGATCAATAGTGAGAATCGCTATATGTATGTTGTGTTGTCAAAGTAAGAGAAACAATTGAGACCCTGCAATTGTGTGTAAATGAGGCAGAAGTCAGATCAGCAACCTGGGACTTGGTCACAATTTTCGTGATGCCATATGGCAGCAGAGTCTACCATTAGACAACACATTATGCTTCCAATGTCTTCCCAGGTGGTAGTACCTCCCTGTTTAATACCTACCTACTACCTATGACCTGGATATTTCTCCTTCCTGGAGGTGGGTTGTGACGGCACTGTCAGAACACTGTAGGGTAGTAAGTCTGTCGTGTTTGTCTGTCTGTCTCCCCTATAATGCTCATTACCACACAGTCTGTCTCTCTCTTGGTGGTGATCACCATAATTCACACTACAATAATTATCATGTAGGTGGAGAAGTGCCATGGGTAGGGAGTAGCTTTGTTAGCTGTTGATGATGTTGAGAACGTACACCGAACCTTGATGTTGTCTGGGAGGTGGGGACTGCTACCCTCTGCATAACCTCGAATGTCCGGGAATTTTCTGTCTAGCCAAAATTTCACTACTTAGGATACTAATGTGGCCTCGAAATCTGAATATATTCCACACTAACATTTTTTATTAAATTGTTTGTGATTGAGATTAAATGACTAATATAATAATTGACTTGTATTGAATATTATTGTTGTGAGGCCAGATTGCCATTTAATATTTTTACCTTTTATCGTTAAAGACTTGATAAAAATAAAATGGAGTCATACAAAGTTGATGAACTCAGTGTCAAGTGAACTACTACCACCTCCTCTCGTGACCAGAGCTTCATATCTACGTCTTCCTCCAGTACACCAGCTGGCTCGCCTGTGGTGCTCCCTCCCTCCCTCCTTCCCTCCCTCACAGCTGGCTCGATTATAATGCTTCCTCCCTCACAGCTGGTTCGCTTATAATGCTTACTCCCTCACAGCTGGCTCGCTTATAATGCTCCCTCCCTCCCTCCCTCCCTCACAGCTGGCCCCCCAGTGGTGCCCCCTCCTTCACAGCATGTGGAAGGTTAGGGAGCTAAGTTTTTCATGTTGACGTTAAAGAGACTCGTGTCGACAGATGCCCGGAAAGAAGGGAAGGAGAATTATTTTGTTGAGACTGTGGAAGGATTTTGTGTGTAAACGTTCACCTGTTGGCTATGAATTGTAGGGGAGAAGGGGAGGGACACACACACACACACACACACACACACACACACACACACACACACACACACACACACACACACACACACACACACACACACACACACACACACACACACTCACTCACACACACTCTAATTATGGACCACAGTGTTGTAAGCATACCATGAAGATACACACTTGTTCACGTGAAGGAAAGATTAAGTTTACTGGTGTAGAATATTTACATTTAAAACTTAAGAACTTCCTTACGCTAGCCATCGTCAGTCAGCTACACGTGTTTATAGTTTGTCTTATTAATAGATTCTGGTCTATAATATCTTAGTAATAGATTCTGGACTATTGTGTCTTAGTAATAGATTCAAGTCTATAATGTCTTAGTAATAGATTCTGGTTCTGCTGTAATTAACCAGTTTACAAATATATTACAGGGTCATGGAAAAAGAAATCCCAGCTTTTGATGTATACTATATAACCATTTAAAAAGTGGATCATTCTTTTTCGTCCACTCTGTGTAGTGTTGATAATGAACTGTATTTCCCAGGCGACTCCTTCTAATAGCCTTATTGTGCTGCATTATTCAGTGGTCATTATTGTATTTTTAGATTAAGTTGTCGAGTTTTATAAAGTGGCTGATTTAATAGTGTGTTCTTGGAAGCCACGCCAGTCCTCGCAGCTCCTGGTACAGTATATTATTTTTAGTACAGCAATAAATTGGTCCGTCTCCTTCCCTTCCTTCTTGCTTCTCCCCCACCCTCCTTGCTTCCCTCCCATCCTCCTTACTTCCCGCCCATC
>NW_024746084.1:15000-32365 GCF_018991925.1 Homarus americanus
GACACGGAAATTAAAATTGATGGGTTCTGTTTTGAGAAAGATTTCGAGGTGATTGGTATACCATTATTTATTATTTTGAGTGATTTAAGGATAATTGGTATGTTATTTTCACAGGTTTAGGTGATTGGGGGTAGTTTATTCGTCTCCTAATTGGTGTTTATGTTTTAAAAGTCTCACCTTACGTACAGCTTGTTTAACCCTCAAAGGGCGAGTGGACAAAACTAGCGTCCTCAAAGGGTTAAAACGTCGTCTTCAAAGGTTTAAACCATCGTCCTCAAAGGGTTAAAACATCGTCCTCAAAGGGTTAAGTTACAGTCGTCAAAGGTTTAAACTATCATACACGAAGGGTTGAACCACCATCTTCAAAGGGTTAAACCATCGTCCTCCAAAGGGTTACCGGAGTCGCCTGAGGACAAGTATTGGCTGTGTGGATCTGATTTCTACTGACAACATCAATGAGTTATGTGTACGTGAGGATCTGACACGACCTCCCCTCACCCAATGACCACCAACCTCTACCTCCCTTCACCCAATGACCACCAGCCTCTACCTCCCCTCACCCAATGACCACCAGCCTCTACCTCCCTTCACTCAATGACCACCAACCTCTACCTCCCTTCACCCAATGACCACCAACCTCTACCTCCCTTCACCCAATGACCACCAGCCTCTACCTCCTCTCACTCAATGACCACCAGCCTCTACCTCCCTCACCCAATGACCACCAACCTCTACCTCCCCTCACCCAATGACCACCAGCCTCTCCTCTCCCCCTCACCCAGGACCACCAGCCTCTACCTCCCCTCACCCAATGACCCACCAGCCTCTACCTCCCTCACCCAGCCACCTCTACCTCCCCTCACCCAATGACCACCAGCCTCTACCTCCCCTCACCCAATGACCACCAGCCCTACCTTCCTTCACCCAATGACCACCAACCTCTACCTCCCCTCACCCAGCCTCCAGCCTCTGCCTCCCCTCCAGCGACCACCAGCCTCTACCTCCCCTCACCCAATGACCACCAACCTCTACATCCCCTCACCCAATGACCACCAACCTCTACCTCCTTCACCCGATGACCACCAGCCTCTACCTCCTCCCCTCACCCCACCCACCAACCTCTACCTCCCCTCACCCAATGACCACCAGCCTCTACCTCCCCTCACCCAATGACCATCAGCCTCTACCTCCCCTCTTGTGACCACCAGCCTCTACCTCCCTCACTCAATGACCACCAACCTCTACCTCCCCTCTGTGACCACCAGCCTCTACCTCCCCTCACCCCGTGACCACCAGCCTCCTCCCTCACCCAATGACCACCAGCCTCTACCTCCCTCTCACTTGTGACCACCAGCCTCTGCCTCCCCTCACCCAGGCCACACCAGCCCTCTGCACTCCCCTCACCCAATGATACCAGCTCTGCCTCCCCTCTGTGACCACCAGCCTCTACACTCCCTTCACCCATGAGCCACCAGCTACTCTACCCCTCACCCAATGACCACCAGCCTCTACCTCCCCTCACCCAATGACCACCAGCCTCTACCTTCCTTCACCCAGGCCACCAACCTCTACCTCCCTCACCCAGTGACCTCCAGCCTCCTGCCTCCCTCACCCAATGACCACCAGCCTCTACCTCCCTCACTTGTGACCATAACCTCCATCCCTCACCCAATGACCACCAACCTCTACCTCCCTTCACCCGATGACCACCAACCTCTACACTCCCCTCACCCATGACCACCAGCCTCTACCCCTCCACTGTGACCACCAACCTCCTACCTCCCCTCACCCAATGACCACCAACCTCTCCCTCCCTTCACCCGATGACCACCAACCTCTACCTCCCCTCACCCATGACCACCAACCTCTACCTCCCCTCACCCAATGACCACCAACCTCTACCTCCCTTCACCCGATGACCACCGGCCTCTACCTCCCCTCTCACCCAATGACCACCAGCCTCTACACTCCCTCACCCATGACCACCAACCTCTACTGTCCCCTCTCTGTGATACCATACCTCCCCTCACTCCAATGACCACCAACCTCTCCCTGCACCCAGCCTCTGCCTCCCTTCACCCGTGACCACCAACCTCTACCTCCCCTCATGGCAATACCAGCCTACCTCCTCACCCAGCCGATACCAACCTCTACCTCCCTCACCCCAATGACCTGGCCTCTACCTCCCCTCCTCCAATGACCATAACTACTCTACCTCCCCTCACCCAATGACCACCAGCCTCTACCTCCCTTCACCCGATGACCACCAACCTCCCTCTCCCTCACCCAATGACCACCAACCTCTACCTCCCTGCCCAATGTACACCAGCCTCTACCTCCCCTCTGTGACCACCAGCCTCTACCTCCCCTCACCCAATGACCACCAGCCTCTACCTCCCTTCACCCAATGACCATCAGCCTCTACCTCCCCTCACCCAGCCGACCACCAACCTCTACCTCCCTCACCCAATGACCACCAGCCTCTACCTCCCCTCACTCATCAAATACCAACCTCCTACCTCCCCTCACCCATGACCACCAACCTCTACCTCCCCTCACCCAGCAGCCACCAGCCTCTGCTCCCTCACCCAGCCACCAGCCTCTACTTCCCTCTTGTGACCACCAGCCTCCTACCTCCCCTCACCCAATGACCACCAGCCTCTACCTCCTCACTCAATGACCACCAACCTCTACCTCCCCTCACCCAATGACCACCAACCTCTACCTCCCCTCCTTGTGACCACCAGCCTCTACCTCCCCTCACCCAATGACCACCAGCCTCTACCTCCCCTCACTCAATGACCACCAGCCTCCTCCCCTCACCCAGCCACCAGCCTCTACCTCCCCTCACCCAGCCACCGGCCTCCCCTCCCCTCACCCAATGACCACCAGCCTCTACCTCCCTTCACTTGTGACCTAACCTCTACCTCCCCTCACCCAATGACCACCAGCCTCTACCTCCCTTCACCCAATACCAGACTCTACCTCCCCTCACCCAATGACCACCAGCCTCTACCTCCTTCACCCAATGACCACCAGCCTCTGCAACCCCTCCAGCCACCAGCCTCCCATCCCCTCACCCAATGACCACCAGCCTCTCACCTCCCCTCACCCCAATGACCACCAGCCTGTACTATCCCCTCACCCAGTGACCTCGCCTGTACCTCCCTTCACCCAATGACCACCAGCCTCTACCTCCCCTCACCCATGACCCACCAGCCTCTACCTCCCCTCATCCAATGACCACCAACCTCTACCTCCCCTCTTAGTGACCTCCAGCCTCTACCTCCCTTCTCCAATGACCACCAGCCTCTACCTCCCTCACCCAATGACCTGGCCTCTACCTCCCCCTCACCCAGTGACCTCCAGCTCCTACCTCCCCTCACCCCAGCGGCCACCAGCCTCTACCTCCCCTCACCCAATGACCTCAACCTCTCTACCTCCCCTCACCCAGTGACCTCCAGCCTCTACCTCCCTTCATCCAGCAGCCACCAGCCTCTACCTCCCCTCACCCAGCAATACCAACCTCTACCTCCCCTCTTGTGAGCTCCAGCTCTACCTCCCTTCATCCAGCGTGCCAGCCTCCTCCCCTCACCCAATGACCTGGCCTCTACCTCCCTCTTGTGAGCCTCCAGCCTCTACCTCCCTCTTGTGACCACCAGCCTCTGCCTCCCTTCACCCAGTGACCACCAGCCTCTACCTCCCCTCTTGTGACCCACCAGCCTGCCTCCTTCACCCAATGAGCCACCAGCCTCTACCTCCCTCACCCAATGACCTGTGCCTCTGCCTCCCTCATCCAATGAGCCACCAACCTCTACCTCCCCTCACCCAGTGACCTCCAGCCTCTACCTCCCTTCACTCCAATGACCACCAACCTCTACCTCCCCTCACCCAATGACCACCAGCCTCTACCTCCCCTCACCCAGCTGACCACCAACCTCTACCTCCCCTCACCCAGTGACCTCCAGCCTCTACCCTCCCCTCACCCAGCCAGCCACCAGCCTCTACCTCCCCTCACCCAGTGACCACCAGCCTCTACCTCCCTCACCCATGTACACCAGCCTCTACCTCCCTCACCCAGTGACCTCCAGCCTCTACCTCCCTTCACTGTGACCACCAGCCTCTACCTCCTCTTATGAGCCACCAGCCTCTACCTCCCCTCACCCAATGACCTGCCTCTACCTCCCCTCACCCAGTGACCTCCAGCTCTACCTCCCTCACCCAATGTACAAACCTCTACCTCCCCTCACCCAGTGACCTCCAGCCTCCTACCTCCCCTTCACTTAATGACCACTAGCACTCTACCTCCCCTCACCCAGCCTGACCACCAGCCTCTACCTCCCTTCACCCAATGACCACCAAACCTCTTCCTCGCGTTTGATTTTTGTAGATGATCAATTAATAAACATTTTCGTAATTGATTTTCACTTTTTTTATACGATTTGGAGGTTTGTTTCATCTATAATCACAAACTTACCCATTATAATATGTATAATTTGGACGATGATAAATATTGACTATATAATAAGTTAATTAAAAGTATTATTTGTCACATCTCGCTTTACACTCGGGTCAAGTTGTCTAGATTATTTCTCTTTCAAAATTAAATTAAAAACTTTATAGGTAACAGACTTAAAGTTGCTTCCGTATTTTTAAGTGAAGTGAACTGTAAAACGTAGAGATAAAACAAGAGTTAATGATATGAAGTTTCTTTTTTTGCAATAAGAAACTTTGGATATAACCTTTGATGATGTTTAATTGTTCAATATTAACTCAGAGGTTATTATTTATCATTAGAGAGCAGTGAACTGGTGCAAACAATAAAGTCAATTAGTGTGTTAATGTGTCTGGAATTGTTTATATTTAGTTCAGGTGTATTATTATTATTATTGTTGTTGTGTAAACAGAAAAATATATATATATATATATGAATGCAAATAAATCACTGTAGGTGCGCGTGATCCAGATATATGCTGATAACCACAAGGAAAAAGAAAACACGAAGTTCCCAAGCGCTTTCGTGTAATTCAGGGGTGAGTACAGACTAAAATAGAAGTTATATATATATACAGAGGAGGGTGAGAACAAGTCCACAGAGGTCAAGTATAGGTATGACCCTACTAATCTTTACAAAAGCACTGCAGCGGTCGGTAGTCAGGTCAGAGGAAAACTGTAACCTTCTCACTGGTTTACAAATCTTCTAAATTACAAAATTGTCCAATTTGTACATGCCGTTACTCAAATTCATGTTAATGGATTCGGTATGTTTAATGAGACTAGATTCTATAATGTTCCTACTGTCAATTGAGTACAAGGTAATATTGAGGAGGCATTATCCCGGTAGGGTGTCATAGGAGGAAGATCAGCTAAAACTAATGGCCCATCACTTTTTTTGGTAGATTTTAGTGTATATAAACAGAAAATATTTCAGTTTCAATATTTTGCAACCTTTTGCTAGGTAAATTTTAGCGTGAAATTTATCGAAAATCTAACGTACAGCTGCATTGAGTGCATTACAATTAAATAGTGAACATTGCTTTCTGACTTCATTCTTTAACAACCCAACTAACAATATTTTTCTGTTTCAGATTCTGATGCATTTATAAGTTGATAATATTTGCGATGGCTGCTTGTGTCAGGACGAGGAACCAAAAATCCAGCCATCTCAGTCACTATCTTGGGTCTGGAAGGCTCCTGAAGTCGAGTTGCCTACATTGAGAGATGCTTTGAGATACGGTGTTTTAATCCAGGCAAATCAGTGAAAGAACCAAAAAGAACTTACACAAACAAAAGACATTGCCAGTGATATGACCAAAGCTGTCTTGGCACAGTACACTCTGTGCAGCTCAGTTCAAGCCTCCAGTCATAACAAGTCAGAAGAGATTAGTGAGAGACTGCTAGCCAGTTGGGGAAAAGAGCAAGAGATATCTCTCTTGGGAGAGGAAAAGCACACAGTTAAGAACAGCACTTAAACAACTGGACCAGTTATTTTGACATAATTACTTACAAGTGCCCAATTGTTCTCTGTCCTGAGTTTGGATGCAGTCGTGACTGTAAATCCAGGGCCCATCTCCTGTATTTGCAAGCGTGAACTGAAGATTCTGTGATCAGACTGGCATTTGTCAAAGCACAGAGAGAAGACTGGCAATATAGGGGCTCTCCATGATTTCTAGCCAAGATATTCCGGAGTCAAGAACGAGGAGGCTGCCACAGAGAGACAGAAAGAGGAAAAGAGTTGCCGAGGAAAAGAGACTTGAGAAGGCCGGGTGGGGTAAAAAGGCCGATGATTGAGTCAAGCTGATTCAGAGAGTTTGTGGCTTCCCCATGGCTGATCCGAGTGCTGACCAGGAGAATGGTGACTTCGTCCCTAACCCAGAAAATAATGATCCCAAACCTTCCAGGCATAAGATTCGAAATAGGAAAGATATCCCGAGCATAGCTCTGGCCAGCATGCGACACCACACTGGTCTCAGAGAAACTGCAGAGATAGCAACAACTGCCTGGGTTGACGGTGGTTTGATAACACCTGATGATGTTCTGGTGATGGAATCATAACAAAGTAAGAGAGCTCCAGGGCTTGTCAGTAACCTAGAAGAGGTTTGATAAGGGATAAGAGAAAATGGAATCAATTGTTTGTTCTTTGATGGGAGAAGGATGACACTAAAGTGTTCGCCAAAGTTGGAGATTCTGACAAGTTGTTCCTGCCATGGTGAGGAGGAACACTACTCCTGCTGCAGTGAACCAGGAGGAGTGTTGTGGCATTTCACTCCAGAGAAGATGACATCAGGAAACCAGCTGAGAGAGTGGCAGATAACATTGTGAACTGGCTCCAGAGAGAGAGACAGACCAGACCCTGCAGGCCATTGGAGGGAACAGCACCAGCTTTCTGAACACAGGGTGGCAGGGGGTCATACAGTGGATAGGCCGAGGAAGGTGGGAGGCTGATTCTGGATTGTTTTGTGACCTCACACTAACGAGTTGCCACTCAGATATCTGATCAGGGCTGGATGGCAAGACTCTTTCAAACAACAGATGGTCTGGTCCTCTTGGCAAGATGCTGGACTCTGCCACTGAGTTAGAAATAAATCCGGGCTTTGAGAAAAAATCACAGTTGGCCTCCACTCGTTGGTGCACATACTGTCGTGACGACCTGAGTACTGACCAGTACTATGGTTACATAATTTTACAGTGCCATCAAAACTGGGGTCATGCCTGATAGACTTGCTTACCTGCAGATAGGTCCAATCTCATTCTAGGTGGCTCACAACGGCTCTCCAGGTTCTGCAGAATTTGGGTGGCTCATCATAAACTGAAAGGGAACCAGCTTCACAACCTGAGACTTATTGTCCAATTCATCGTGAGTGTCTACTTGCCAAATTGGTTCAACACCAAAGGTCAAGTCATCGTTCTCCGAAGGTCGAGGCATGTTCTCTTCAACCCAGGCTCCTGAGAGTCAGCCAAGAGGTTGTTCAGATTGTGGAGCAGACTGTGAGGAGATCTTCTGTTATGCTCATCCCGAGGCAGTTCTGCAGACCAATGCTCTGCAGTAAGGATGAGGAGGAGAGAAGAGTGGCAGTCAAAGATCTTGGATATGAGACTTATGAGAGGATCTGGGCATGACAGAATCCAGTTGGTGACGATTCGGCTTCAGGGTCCAGGAAGACTCTGAAGTCAATCTAGGTACCAAGACCCTCACCCCGATCTCATAGATGGATAACATCCAGGCTGGCAGTGAGCCCCTCTTACTGCAGCCTCACCAATGTTCCGTCAGAGCTTTCCTGGACAACCCCATGCATGTCCCTGCCTGGCCCTCGCCGCAGGTATAGGCGTTATTGTGGCCCCGCAGCAAGTGGCGGGCCGGCAGTCACGTGTGCCACAACCAGGAGGGAGGAAGGCTACATCAAGAGCTCAGGTGGTCAGCAGGGAGGTGATGAGTAGAAACAGAAGCAAGAAAGACATGTTCTCTATGATTGTGCAGCAACACCGAATTAAGTAATGAAATAAAACCGGTTTTTTAGCCATTTAATGATTTTGTTTCTAAAGGGAATAATAAATTTAATAAATGTGTCAAGATCATTCGTTTCACTATTCTGGTTCATTTTCATCCTAATAAATTAACTTACAATCACACATTTACTTTTACTTTAAATAAGCTATTTCGTGGTATTTGGTAAAGAGGGTAGAATAGTGAATTTTCATAAAAGATTTCAAGTTAAAATTTACCTAGCAAAAATAGAAACTTTTTCAAATCTGAAGATATCACATGATTCTGCACATAGAACTACATCATTAATATTATGGGCCAGGAATACCAGGCTCAAAAAAATTCGCCTCCGTATGACTACACCCTATTATCCCAGTCAATGCAATGCAATTTGAGGATAATAAGCATTGCATTGACTGGGATAATGCCTCCTCAATATTAGCCCACCCGGACACAGGTCAGCGACCCACATCAGGGCCTGGGAGGCGAAGATATCTAATAATAATAATAATAAAATACAAATTAAAAAGTTTAATTATAATAATAATAATAATATAGAACCATAAACATATACAAAATTAAAAAAAATCAAATAGTGAGAAACGATAGATATGAGTTGTGTTGTCATGTAAGAGAAACACTTGAGACCCTGCAATTGTGTGTAAATGAGGCAGAAAGTAAGATCAGCAACCTGGGACTCGGTCAATTTTCGTGATGCCATATGGCAGCAGGGTCTACCATTAGACAACACATTATGCTTCCAATATCTTCCCAGAGTAGTACCTCCCTGTTTGGTAGCTACCTACTACCTTGTTGTTAATGAGTTTGAAAAGTTGACTGGGTTTGGTTAGGTTACGTTACCTTAGGCTAGGTTACGTTAGGTTTGGTTAGACTAGGTTAGGTTAGATTAGGTTTGGTTAGGTTAGGTTAGGTTAGGTTTTTGTTAAGTTAGATTAGGTTAGGTTCGGGTAGTGTTTTGAGTTTTACGGTGGTAATAAACGTCCTTCTGCAGGCATGTGCTAGGGAAGGTGAGCTTCTATGACACATTACCACCACCACCATCACTACCACCAACTCTACCACCATCACCAACACTACCACCACCACCAACACTACCACCACCACCAGTACTACCATCACCATCATCACCACCACCACCACCACCAACACTACCACCACCTCCAACGCTACCATACGCCAACACTACCACCACCAACACTACCACCATCACTACCACAACCACCACCAACACTACCACCACCACCATCAATACACCACCTCCAACCTCACTACCACCAACACTAGCACTGCCACCAACACTACCAGTACCAACATCATTACCACCACCACCTTCATCACAACCACCACCACCACCAACACTACCACCAACACTACCACTACCACCAACACTACCACCAACACCACCACCAACACTACCACCATCACCACCAAGCACTACCACCATCACACCAACACCACCACCACCACCACCACCACCAACACTACCAACACTACACTACCACCAACACTACTACCAACATTACCACTACCACCACCACCAACACTCCACCACCGTCACCAACACTATCGCCAACACTACCACCACTACCACCACCAACACAACTACCAGCCACCACTACCACCAGCACTACCAGAACCAACATCATTACCACCACCAACACTACCACCAACACTACCACTACCACCAACACTACCACTACCACCAACACTACCACTACCACCAACACTACCAGGACCAACATCATTACCACCACCACCACAACCAACACTACCAACCAACACTACCAACACTACCACTACCAACACTGCACTACCACCAACACTGCCACCACCACCAGCACTACCACCACCACCAACACTATCACCAACACTACCACCACCACCAGCACTACTGCCTGCTTTCACTACCAGTCACCAGCACCACCACCAACACACCACCACCACCAGCACTACCACCAGCACTACCACCACCACCAACGAGCCACCACCACCAACACTACCACCACCACCAACACTACCACCAACACTACCCATTCCCACCAGCACTGTCACTACCACCACCAGCACTACTACCAGCACCAGCACTACCGGTGCCAACATCATTACCACCACCTTCACCACCACCAACAACACTACCACCACCACCGCCAGCACCTGCCCACCACCAACCACTACCACCACCTGCCAACACTGCCACCACCACCAACAATACCACCACCACCAGCACTACCACTACCACCACCACCAACACTACCGCTACCACCACCAGCACTACCACCAGTCGCCAGCACCACTACCAGCACTACCACCACCACCAGCACACCACCACCAGCAATACCACCACCAACCCTACCACCACCACCACCAACACTGCCACCACCACCACCAACACTACCACCACTAACACTAGCACCAACACTACCCACTTCACCAGCACTGTCACTGCCACAGGACACTACTACCAAGCACCAGCACTGCCAGTGCCAACATCATTACCACCACCACCTTCACTGCCACCACCAACAACTCTGCCACCACCCACCACCAACACTACCACCACCACCAACACTACCATCACCGCAACACTACCACCACCACCAACACTACCACCACCACCAGCACTACCACCAACACTACCACCACCACCAACACTACCACCAGCACTACCAGTGCCAGCACTGCCAGTACCAACATCATTACCACCACCTTCACTACCACCACCAACTGCCACTACCACCAGCACTACCACCACCAACACTACTGCCACCAGCACTACCTCACCAGCACTGCCACCACCATCTTCGCATACCACCAACAGTGCCACTACCGCGCTTTCCCACCACCACCAACACTGCCACCACCACCAGCACTTCACCACCGCCACCACTGCCACCTGCCAGCACTGCCACCACCGCCACCAGCACTGCCACCACCACCAGCACTACCACCAGCACTACCGCCACCACCAACACTGCCACCACCAGCACTGCACCACCAGCCAGCACTACCACCACCACCATCACTGCAACCACCAACACTATCACCACCACCAACACTACCACCAGCACTGGCTCCACCAACAACATTACCACCACCACTAACACTACGACCACCACCATCCTTTCTACCACCACCATCCTGCCACCACCACCAGCACTACCACCACCACCAGCACTGCCACCAGCACCAGCCACTACCACCGCCACCACCAGCACCACCACCAGCACCAGCACTACCACCACCACCAGCACTTCCACCACCACCAGCACTGCCACCACCAGCACTGCCACCACTACCAACACTACCTCCACCAGCAGTTGCCACTACGCCCTTCTACCACCACCACCACCATCACTTCACCAACACCAGCACTGCCACCGTCACTGCTGACCACCAGCACTATCACCACCGTCACCACCACCACCAACACTAGCTCCACCAACAACATTACCACCACCACTAACACTACGACCACCACCATCACTGCCACCACCACCATCACTGCCACCTGCCAACACCAGCACTACCACCACCAACACCACCGCAACACTACCACCACCAACAGTGCGACCACCGCATTCACTGCCACTCCACCAACACTACCATCACCACCAGCACTGCCACCACCAGCACTACCTCCACCAACAACATTACCACCACCACCGCCAGCACTGCCACCTGACTACCACCACCACCATCCACTACCACCACCACCATCTCTTACCACCAACACTACCACCAACACCAGCACTACCACACCAGCACCACCGCCATCACCAGCCCTACCACCACCACCACCACCAACACTACCACCACCACACCACCAACAGTGCGACCGCCACCTTCACTGCCACCTCCCACCAGCACTGCCATCACCACCAGCACTGCCACCACCACCACCACCAGCACTACCACTACCGCCAGTACCACCACCACCAGCAGTACCACCACCACCAACAGTTCGGCCACCACCACACTACCACCACCACCAACACTACTACCACCACCACCAACACTGCCACCACCAACACTACCACTACCACCACCAATACTACTACCAGCACTACCACCACCACGCACACTACCACCACCAACCGCCATGCCGCCACCAGCACTGCATCGCCAGACAACGTTCGCCGCCACCACCAGCACTGCCACCGCCAGCACTGCCACCACCACCAAGCAGCCTGCCACGCCAGCAAGCACTGCCACCGCCGCAACCTTTCTGCGCCGCAAGCACGCCACCTACTGCCACTCACCGACACTACTGCGCCCACTCAACGCCGCCACACTGCCACCGCCAGCACTTTCTGCACCGCCAACCGCCGCCAGCACTCAACCACCGTTGCCTGATTTACTTGCCACAGCCTCTGCACCCACCACCACCATCACTCCTGCACCACCAACACTACCGCCGCCATCGCCTTCGACCAACCTGCCACCACCGCCAACACTACCCACCACCAGCACTACATCACCATCAACGATTACCACCACCAACACTGCCACCAACGTTTGGGCGCAACACTGCAGCCACCGCCACCACCAGCACTGCCAACCACACTCACCGCCAGCACCGCCACCACCGCCACCAACAACACTGCCACCACCGCCACCAACACTGCCACCAACACCTGCACTGCCGCCGCCGTCGACACTGCCGCCGCCGCCGGCACTACCACCACAGCCACCAGCGCTGCCACCAACAGTTGCGCCGCCACCGCCACGCACTTTCCGCCAGCACCTGCACTGCCACCACCACCAAGCATCGTCACCGCCAGCGCTACCACTGCAACCACCGGCACTACTGCCAGCAGGTGCCGCCACCAGCACTGCGTCACCGCCAGCACTTTACCGCCACCAGCACTATCGCCACCAAACTATCATCGCCACCGCCAACCTGCCACAACCACCGGCACTACCAACCAGTTGCCACCACCACCAGCACTGCCTCCACCAACAACATTGCCACCACCACCAACGCTGCCACACCACCATCACTGCCACCAACGCCGCCACCACCACCATCACCTTGCCGCCACCATCTGCAACCCAGCCACCACCAGCACTACTGCCAGCACGCCACTGCACCACCAGCGCTGCCACCACCACCGCCAGCACTACCCACCGCCACCAACGCCACTCCGCCGGCCAGCTTTGCCGCCGCCACCTGCCTGCCGCCACACTGCGCCACCACCACCAGCACTGCCACCAGCGCCACGCCGCCTGCACCGCCAGGCTTTCCGCCTGCCGCCGCCACCAACACTGCCACCGCCACCAGCAACACTGCCGCCACCGCCGCACCTGCACTGCCGCCGCCGCCAGCACTGCCGTCGCCGCCACACTGCGCCTGACCGCCAGCGCTGCCGCCGCTGCCGCCGCCAGACCGCCTGCCAGCACTACCGCCGCCACCAGCACTGCCGCCACCAGCTTTCTGCCACCACCACTCACTGCCACCGCCAGCACTGCTGCCACTGTGCTACGCCCGCCATCACTGCCACCACCAGCATGCTGCCGCCCGCTTGCTACCACCAACGCTGCATCACCGCCAACGTTGCCTGCCGCCATCGCTGCACCGTCGCTGCCACCAGCACTGCCACCGCCGCCATCCGCCGCCGCCGTCATGCAATACCGCCAGCACTGCTGCCAGGCGCGCCACTACTGCACCGCCGACACTTTCTGCACCAACCCAGCCTGCCACCGCCGTTGCACTGCGCCGCCTGCGCTGCCGCCGCCAGCACTGCCACCGCCGCCATCACTGCTGCACCGCCAGTGCTGCCGCCGCCAACCGCTGCCACCAGTAACACTGCCGCCACCAGGCGTCGGCGCCAGCACTGCCGCCACCACCAGCACTGCCTCACCGCCACTTGCCGCCACCGACCGCCAGCACTGCCTGCACCACCAGCACTGCCACCAGCCAGCACTGCCACCGCCGACGCACCGCCACCGCCCGCCACTGCCCCACCAGCACTGCCACCGCCAACACTGCCACCACCATCACTTCACCGCCACCAACACTGCCGCCGCCAGCACTGCCTCCACCAGCATCATTGCCACCCGCCAGCAGCTGCCCCACACCGCCATCACTGCCAGCTGCTGCCGTCACCACCATCACTGCCTTCTGCACCAGTCACTGACCACCACCAAGCACTGCGCCGACCGCCGCCACTGCCGCCACCAGCACTGCCACCACCAGCACTGCCACCACCGTTACTACCACCACCACACTGCCACCACCAGCACTGCCACCACCACCATCACTGCCACCACCATGCTGCCACCGCAACACTGCCGCCTGCATCACTGCCACCACCAGCACTGCCAACCACCATCACTGCCACCAACACTACCACCACCAGCACTGCCACCACAGCACAGCCACCACCAGCATCACTACCACCACCGCCATCACTACCACCGCCAACACTATCCATCAGCAACACCGCCACCACCGCCACCAACAGTGCCACCATCACCATCACTGCCCACCAACGCACACTCCACCGCACCATCACCACCACCATCACTGCAACCACCACCAACACTATCACCATCACTGCCGCCACCATCACTGCCACCACCAGCACTGCCACCACCACCATCGCTGCCACCACCAACACTGCCACCAACATTACCACCACTAATGTTTCCACTACCACCAGCACTACCACTGCCCCCACCGCCAGCACTGCCACTACCAGCACTGCCACCGCCACCCTCACTGCCATCCGCTGCCGCCACTAGCACTGCCACCGCCACCGTCACTGTACCACCACCACCATCACTGCCACCGCCATCACTACCACCGCCAACTACCACCACCAACTACACTCCGCAGCAACATTACCGCCACCACCAGCACTGCCACACCACCATCACTGCCACCAACTGCTGCCACCACCACCATCACTTACCACCGCCATCAGTATGACCACCACCAACACTACTGCCAACCGCACTGCCGCCGCCAGCATTACCATCCACCACCAGCACTGCCGCCACCGCCGCCACCAGCACTGCCATCGCCAGCAACGTGCCACCACCAACACTTACCACCACTGCCGCCACCGCCAGCACTTCTACCACCATCACCAGCACTACCGCCACCATCCACCAGCACTGCCAACACCCACACTACCACCACCAGCACTACCACCTGCCACCAGCAACACTGCCACCACCACCGCAACGCCTACACTGCCGCCGCCACCAGCACTGCCATCACCGCCAACACTGCCACCACCGCCAGGCACTGCCACCGCTGCCCTCCGGCAGTTGCCACCACCGCCAGCATTGCCGCCGCCGCCAACGCACTGCCACCACCGCCACCACCACCACTTCACTGCCGCCACCAGCACTGCCGCCGCTAACACTGCCACCTGCATCACTGCCGCCACCAACACTGCCACCACCAGCACTGCATCACCAACAACGTTCCACCACCACCAGCACTCACCGCACCACCATCACTGCCACCAACCACTACCACCACCACCATCACTGCCACCACCACCATCACTACAACCACCACCAACACTGCTACCAGCAACCACCGCACTACCACCACACTACCACCAGCCTTACCACCACCACCATTGCTACCACCACACTGCCACCACCAGCACTACCACCACCACCATCACTGCCACCACCAGTACTACCACCACCAACACTGCCACCAACAGCACTACCACCACCACCACCAACACCTACACTACCACCACCGCCAGCACTACCATCACCACAACACTACCACCACAACCACCAGCACTGCCACCACTGCGCCAACAGTTGCCACCACCACCAGCACTACCACCACCGCCAGCACTGCCACCACCACCCTCACTGCCACCACCAGCACTACCACCATACACTGCCACCACCACCATCCGCTGCCACCAGCACTGCCACCACCAACACTACTATCCACCAGCAACATTGCCGCCACCACCAGCACTGCCACACCACCATCACACTTACCACCAACACTGCCACCACCACCATCACTGCACCGCCACCATCACTACAGCCACCACCAACACTGCTACCAACCACCTACTACTACCACCAACACTGCCACCACTCATACCACCACCACCATTGCTACCACCACCAGCACTGCCACCCACCACACTGCCACCACCACCCATCACTGCCACCACCATACTAACCACCAACACTGCCACCGCCACCATCACTGCCACCGCAATTGCTACCACCACCAGCACTACCACCATCACTGCCACCACCACCACTACTACCACCAGCACTACCACCACCGCCATCCACTACCACCACCAGCACTGCCACCGCCAACTGGCCTCACCGCCATCACTGCCACCACCATCACTACCGCAACACTGCCTCCACCAGCACGTACTTACCACCACCACCAACAGTGCCACCATCACCACCGCCAGCACTACCATGCATGCCACCACCATCGGTGCAACCACCACCAACACTATCACCATCACTGCCACCACCATCACTGCCACCACCAGCACTACCACCACCACCATCACTACCACCGCCAGCACTACCACCAGCATTACCACCGCTAATGTTTCCACTACCACCAGCACTACCACTGCCCACCACCAACTGCCTACAACACTACCGCCACCATCCTCACTACCACCACCAGCACTACCACTAGCACTACCACCACCACCATCACTACCATCACCACCATCACTGCCACCAGCACTACCACCACCAGCACTGCCTCACCAACACGGTACCACCACCACCAGCACTACCACACCACCATGAGCTACCACCAGCACTGCACCACCACCATCACTGCCACCACCACCATCACTTCCACAACCGCCATAGCATACTGCACCCCACCCTGCCCAGCCACCACCACTGCCACCGCCAACTGCCACCACCACCGCAACACTGCCACCACCACCACCGCCACCGCCAACACTGCACGCCCAGCACTTTACCTGCCACCAGCACTGCCACCACCACTACCACCGACCACCAACACTGCCACCGCCACCACCAACACTGCCACCACCACCCGCACTACCACCACCAACACTACCACCACCACCACCAACAACACTGCCACCACCACCACCAACGCCTACACTACCACCACCACCAACACTGCCATCACCACCAACACTACCACCAACACCACCAGCACTGCCACCACTACCACCAACAGTACCACCACCACCAGCACTGCCACCACCACCAGCACTACCACCGCAAAGCACTACCACCACCACCTCACTGCCCCACCAGCACTGCATGCCACTAACACTACCACCATCACTGCCGCCACCAGCACTGCCACCACCAACACTACCACTGCTTGATTCACTACCACCAACCTGTACC
>NW_024746085.1:0-4219 GCF_018991925.1 Homarus americanus
ATATATATTAACTCACCTACAGTGTTATCTTAAATCCATCTTAATGACCAAACTATATCAAAATATAACATAATACAAACTTACAGCCACAAATTATGTATTGTGTGGTATACAATGATTCTGATGACACGTCTGTAGTATCTTGCGTTATTTAATGGGAGAATGACAAGTGTTACGAGTTGATTTAGAATATAAAAGTCTACCCAGATCCCAAAAATAACAATAAAAAAACAGACACCTAATTACAAAAGGGTATGTATGATGTAATAAAGTATCATAAATTCCTTAACAAAATATTCTATAGCTCAATAATTTTACCTGATATTTAACCAAATATACCATTAATATATAATATACAGTCTGAAGCAAGTGGAGGAGGGGAGGCAATAAGAGATTACAAATACTTAAGAGCTGAGATGTCTGACGAGTAAGGCTGAGTATTGCTAAAGAGTCAAGATAGGTGATCCTAGTGTGGTCACTTCCCAGAGTGAACTGAACCTCTCGATCTGGAGCTGATGAGGAAGACTTGGAGGAGGTGACGCAACAACCAGGATAGGAAACCCCGGAGTGGTGACTAAGACTAGTCATACTGCATGGCAGGTAGATCATGACAATAGATGGCGTGGTCTTATACTGTAGGTAGATCCTGACAATAGATGGCGGTTCGCACATGGTCGGTCTAGCTGGAGCGTTTATTGTCTGTTGTTACATTTGCCAGCTGCTTCAAACACTTTCTGACTTTCAAAAAGAAGTAAATTTATATATATATATCAATAAAATATATATATATATATATATATATATATATATATATATATATATATATATATATATATATATATATATATATATACTATTCTTTATAGAGCATTGCTACAATCCTAAATAAAAACTTATATATATAAAAATATAACCTCCTAACTAAACAGTTTTGAAAGGCCTGTTCACAATTCAGACAATTAGAGGTCTAATTTAATTACAGGTCTCCCACTCGGTTTGATCTTCTAGACTATTCTCTCCATCAAGTTTTAAAGTCACTTGCACTCTGTGCATTATACAGACATCATCACTACAGTCAGTTGATGTTAAGTGGATGCTAAACATCATTTTGACATCATCACATGATGATGATCACTGAAACTATCAAGTTTATTAATATGTCCTGGTGCTACATTCATCTCTTCTTCATGTGCCTGAATTGAGATATCTCAGAGTTATATTCAATAAATATGTCCTAGATCCACATACCTTGTCAATGACACCAGTTATCCACTTTGCATGTACAGTACCATAACCTTTAGCCATGTTCCTAACTCTCACTCTGTCATTTACCTTGAACACTCTTTCACTGGAACTCTTATCATGATACATTTTTGTTGAGCTTGTTTCCTCTCTACAACTCTCAATTTGCATAATCAAACTTAATCTTGTTCTCAACTGTCTCTTCACCATCAACCTGCAGGAGTACATCCTGTTCCACTATGTGGCTCTGTATCTGAGTAAGAAATTTGCTAGTCTGTGTTTCATTGATTTTCCTACAGTTCCTTGAATTACCTGCTTGGAAAGTGCTTCCTTTACATTCTAACTGATCTCTCAGCTGCACCATAAGAGGATAAGGATATAGTGGGGTCAGTACATGCTTACACCTATGAGTCTCATGAAGTTTTTAAACTCTGATGATTGGAATGGAGGACCATTGTCAGAAACTACTTTCTGGTATTCCATGTTCAGCAAATATTAATCTTAATTCATCAATGGTGCTACCAGCATTAGTACTGTACATGTGCTTAACATCAATCCACTTTGGAATGACTATCAATTAATACAAGAAAGTTGTCTGTTCCCTTATCACAGAAGGCAATGTGTACTCTTTTGAAGGGACGGGTAGGCCATTTCCAGGTTTTCAAAGGTGTGCTGGGTGGCATACTCCTAACATTCTGAACAAACAGAGCACTCACGTACCATCATTTCTATTTCACCATCCAGTTTAGGCCACCAACAAAACTTCTGGCCAGTGCCATAGCACAATATACCTGGATGTTCAAAATGCAGTTCATTCAAAATTTGCCTTTGAAACACTGTGGAATTAACACTCTCATACCCCACAACACACATCCCTGTTCTACTGATAATTGACATCTCCTTAAATGATATTTGAAAGTCTAGATGGACAATTCACTATCCATTTAGTGTGTATACCCAGGACTCTTCCAATACAACATCTTTCCAGTTTCATGAGCAATCATTCCGGAGGTGACTGGAAAATCTTCTGCTATCATGGTTACAGCATAAACCTTAGGCTCTACTCCACTTGATCCACTACATGGCAACCTTGACAAAGCATCTGCATGGAATGATCATCTGAAACGTCTGTACTGTATCTCAGTCATATGCCGACAATATCAAAGCCCATTCTCGCATTCTTGCTCCAGCAAGGAACAGGTATTTAGGACCCAAAATTGCCAAGAGAGGCTTAGATCAGTTATTAAACAAAATTCCCTATATAGATACTGGTGAAATTTCTTTACTCCAAATATGATAGACAAAGCTTCCTTTCTATTTGCATAATTTTTCTTGGTTAGAGTTCTCGAGGCATATGCAATGGTTCTTCACCGTTATCCATTAGACTTATGATGTACTGCACACATCATTGTCATTCCTAAAACCCCATTTAATTCATAGTACGCTATATAACATTCAACCACCGCGCTTGTAGAACCTCAGAAAAACGGATTGATAAAGATAACTCAACCTACCAATGTTACTAGACCATGTGTTGTATTGTACCCAGGTACAGTTATATAATGTTAATTGTATGTATTCATAGCATTAAGGAGAATTCAGGTATCCAGAAGATGATTGGGAAAGTCCAGTTGAGCGGCTAGTGTACTGTATGACTAAGTGATCATGGATTGAAGGTTCAGAACGTGTATGAACATAACTTCCACAGATATCATATGAAAATACATGAGAACAATGATCTGGAAAATGATAAATATCAGAAATCTGAAGTGTGGAAGTGATCTCGAAATTATGCTCAAAAAAGAATATCTTGTATACACACGCTATGAAAATACGGCGTCTTTATTTTGCTGTCAGCCTTGGGTAAGTGCGCGTTGATATTATAACCCAATGAATTTATCCACGAACTAGCAAACCAAGACCTTACCTTAGTGTGTAATTTAGATTAATATATGTGTTTATACGGCATGAGTGACAATATACCGAAAAGTGTTCAGTGAGAACCGTAAGAAATAAAAGAAAAATTAAAGATTGGAACTGTAGGTGACGAGCGGCAGGCACTGCCCTGCACTTCCGTTCCCCGTCACCTCAGGTCAGTGTCCTATCGGGCTATATCCCGCCCTATAATTAAGGCTTATATAGTTATCACAGTTTAAAGCTTTGCCGATATATAAGCGTAATAGTTATGTGTTAGGTGTGATAACCGCCCGTCAGGCATCTATTGAGCACTCTGCCTCCGCATGTCACCTCAGGTTCCATGCAGTCAGAGTGCCTTTGCCCGGCAGCCATTATCCCCTGAGGATTACCCCAGCTATGGCATCCATCAGAATCAAGATTTCAACAATACAATGAGTAGTCACAAACAAGGAGACCTGAGAAACTCTGCGGTCGTCACTTGTAGCGACCTATAATACCAGGCGTAGAAATAGTACTGTATGTCTTGGAAGCTCGTCTCTACCACTGAGGGCGGCAAAACGATGCGCTCGTTGTGTATACTACAAAGAGTCCTATACCTGTAGGTGGAGTGCAACATGTGTTGAGATGGTGCTACTATGTATGATAACCGACGGTGCTATATTCCACACGGGTGAGCAGTCTGATGTGTTAAGGGATAGTGAAGAAGGAATGACCGAGGTAAGGTGGTCAAGAGATCAGCGATTGTTCTCTGAAGATGTCTTAAATAAAGCATAAAAGTTAAGGTGCTCCATTGCTTCTTTCCCTCTGTGAGTTTATCAAGATTTATCCCAGTCAAGCCATTATATATATATATATATATATATATATATATATATATATATATATATATATATATATATATACCAGAACTGAACTTGTAATCAGTATGGTGTCTCACGCGCAAGATATAATTTTAGATGACCTCGTTAGTCTTGTAACTCACACTCCCAGTTGCTCTTCAGAGATTGTAAAGGTAATCCGATATTTTTATTGAAGAAGGCCCTGACCTAGAGACCAATGA
>NW_024746086.1:0-11632 GCF_018991925.1 Homarus americanus
CATCTCTCTCTCTCTCTCTTTCTCTCTCCCAGAATATCAACAGTGAGTAAATATAAATAAACACACGATTTTACAGAATAGGGATATATATGTGTTAGAGAGAGAGAGAGAGAGATAAGTTAACCATGGGACCTGATCTATCACTCATTTGAACCTAACCTAACCTCAACTATGCTTACAGAACCATTCCCCTCCGTTCCTCCCCGCCTCCTCGGCCCCCCCAGCCCTTGACTGTAGGAGGAATGGGCGAGATAGGGCAGGAAAGGTCAACTGGGTGAGTATACACAAGGTCAACAGAGGTCAGGAGCCAAGAGGTACAGATCTCCGTGGGTCATGGTGGTCATAGTATATAACTGTACTGTAGAAGGTATTGTCTCTCTCTCTCTCTCTCTCTCTCTCTCTCTCACATAACCCCCAAGTTTGTTATGACTCTTCCTGGACAGTGTATTTTTATCTTCAAATAGGATATGTTATCGTGTATGTCTTGTTAGAACGAGGGAACAAATAATTTATTGAATAATGGCAGGTTGAGGGAGAGGGCGATGTACCGTACAGAACTAAACAAATAATTTTTTGGAAATACATTGTTTTAACATTCAGTTCCATAATATTCTGACTTCTACTGTTTAACTATAATCTGCCTACGCTACCGTTCACTGGATGAATATGGGTGCACAATAAACTAGCCGCTGTATGTGGCAAAATTCAAAAGCGGATCCCCGCCTTTTTTATTACATACTAGGAAACATCTCACTCTCACACACACACGTATAGATGATCAGTAAGGAGGAGCCTCGACCTGAGCCCTGACAGAACGTTACAGGTGTACTATTTCGTCAGGCCGCGGTTAGGAAGTATATGAGAGTGATTTTGGAAGTTATATTTATGTTCCATATAACATATTTATGGTTTATGTGTGTGTGTGTGTGTGTGTGTGTGTGTGTCTGTCTGTCTGTCTGTAATTATGTTAGCTTATGTTTGGTTAGTTATTAGTTGGAGTAAGTTGTCGTGGAGATTTTTCAGGTTAGGTTAGATTAGATTAGGTTAGGTTGTGTTAGATTAGGTTAGTTATTAGTTGGAGTAAGCTGGAGTTAAGATTCTTCTGGATATACAAAACACTAAAGTTATTATCCACCGTCATCCTCCCACACACCCCAGCAAAATGATTCACAATGGAGACTGATTAATGAATGCTTGTGTTGTGATAATAATTCCTCTTATTGATTAACGAACTTTAAATAAAATGGAACAAGGTTGAGTGATGGTTGTTGAACTGATATAGAAATGTTAAGTGGTAGTAGATATAGTGTAAAATAAGTCATTGAGTGATACTGTAGTTGTGTAGTACCCAAGTTTGGTTCACTTGTATGTTACTGAGGAAATTATTCAATCAGGATTTTTTTACAAGGATGATTGGTGTACCTGAAGTTGATGATCGTTTTTTTCTTTTTTCTTTTTTTATTATTATAATGGTTGCCCCTCCTGTAATGAGAATGGCCAGGCCCAAGGGCCACCTAGACGTGAATTTGTTTAAGGTGTTGAAGCTGTCGCCAACACAACAACCACACCCTGAGTTAATGAGCTGAGTGACCCAGTGTCAAGGAATCGTCCGTGGCCAACTGCACTGGCTAACCATTACCCCGTAACACGACGCGCGAATCAATTAACATCCAGGTCCCCAATTACTGTTGGGTAGATAGAGGTAAATGACGCAAAGGAACTTGCTCATGGTCTCACCCTGCCCGGAAATGGAACCCGGGTTCATTCGCTTGCGAGGCGAGCAAGCTGACAATTACACCTTGTATTGCCAACGTGTACCCACACACACACACACACACACACACACACACACACACACACACACGTCTCCTGAAGTAGATATGAGAGAGAGAGAGAGATCTAATCAGCTTATTATCATCATACACCAACAGGAAGCGACAGACAGACAGACACATCACAACCACCAAGTTTTTCTCAAATTAACATAATCTCTTGTCGTCGTGTCCGTGTGGCTGTCGTGTTTGTCAATCCAGCAATTTCTCTTCTTTCTTCTCTCATGATTATTTCTTCTTTTATTTAATTTTTTTGTTGATTTTCGTCTTCATTTCTTCATTTAAAATTTTCGTGATTTCTTTCCTTCCCTCTATCCTTCTTTCTTTCCTTCCCTCTATCCTTCTTTCTTTCCTCGCCATCCTCTTTATTTTCACCCTTCCATCATCTTTATCAGTTTTTCAATTTTCCCTGTCTCCTTCCTCCCTTCCTTTTCCTATTCTCATCTTTCCTTCAACCTTCCCTCCTTCATAATTCCTCTCCATCTCTCCCTCTATTCCTTCCTTCATCACCATCATATAAAATCATACTCGCTTCCCCCCCAAAAAAAAAAATATTCACCCCAACTTAAAAATTCACGTTTCCTGGCCACTGAGATCACCTACCCTGACCTTACCTTTACTTTGACCTGACCTGACCTCTCCCGAATGATGCCTTATACCTTATACCCAAACGATATATACCCAAACACCAAATGAAACTCGAAGAGACTGACTATAATGTGTGTGTGTGGATATTAATCTGTTATCATTCAATCAAAAGTTTATAAGGTTTTACAAAGTTGTTTTCATTTTAATGTGGACTGGAGACCCTGTATAATATAAGTTGACTAATACTATACTTATGAGTGGGAGTAAACACTAATTCACATCTCTCTCTCTCTCTCTCTTCAGTCTATTTCCCTCGTCTACTCTCTCAATAATATCTTTCTCTCAATCTCTCTCTCTCTCTCTCTCTCTCTCTCTCTCTCTCTCTCTCTCTCTCTCTCTCTCTCTCTCTCTCTCTTTCTCTCCCAGAATATCAACAGTGAGTAAATATAAATAACCATAAGATTTTAGAGAATAGGGATATATATGTGTTAGAGAGAAAGAGAGAGAGAGAGATAAACTAACCATGGGACCTGACCTATCACTCATTTGAACCTAACCTAACCTAACCTCAACTATGCTTACAGAACCATTCCCCTCCGTTCCCCCCCCCCCTCGGCCCCCCAGCCCTTGACTGCAAGAGGAATGGGCGAGATAGGGCAGGAAAGGTCAATTGGGTGAGTATACACAAGGTCAACAGAGGTCAGGAGCCAAGAGGTACAGATCTCCGTGGGTCATGGTGGTCATACTATATAACTGTACTGTAGAAGGTAGTCTCTCTCTCTCTCTCTCTCTCTCTCTCTCTCTCTCTCTCTCTCTCTCTCTCTCTCTCTCTCTCTCTCTCTCTCTCTCTCTCTCTCTCTCTCTCTCTCTTTCTCTCTCTCTCTCTCTCTCTCAGATAACCCCCAAGTTTGTTATGACTCTTCCTGGACAGTGTATTTTTATCTTCAAATAGGATATGTTATCGTGTATGTCTTGTTAGAACGAGGGAACAAATAATTTATTGAATAATGGCAGGTTGAGGGAGAGGGCGATGTACTGTACAGAAATAAACAAATAATTTTTTGGAAATACATTGTTTTTAACATTCAGTGCAATAATAATCTGACTTCTACTGTTTAACTATAATCTGCCTACGCTACCGTTCACGAGATGAATATGGGTGCACAATAAACTAGCCGCTGTATATGGCAAAATTCAAAAGCGGATCCCCGCCTTTTTTATTACATACTAGGAAACATCTCACACTCACACACACGTATAGATGATCAGTAAGGAGGAGCCTTGACCTGAGCCCTGACAGAACGTTACAGGTGTACTATTTCGTCAGGCCGCGGTTAGGAAGTATATGAGATTGATTTTGGAAGTGATATTTATGTTCCATATAACATATTTATGATTTATGTGTGTGTGTGCGTGTGTGTGTGTGTAATAATAATAAAAATAAGAATAATAATTAACGGTTTATTGAAAAAATTCTGCAGCCCAAACGCTGAAAATATACATTGGACATAAATGACTTATTACATACATTGGTGGTTTAACAAAAGCCTTCATTAGAGAAAGGTAAAGGAACATACAGTGAACATACAGATTAATGTAAGTGTTGAACAGCAAACTCGTAGTGTAGTAACTCCCTCCCAGATGGTGTTAGGAGGAACTCACGTGGTGTAGTAGTTCCCTCAGATGTTGTTATGAGGGACCTGGCGTGGTGTAGTAATTCCCTCGCTGATGGTGTTATGAGGGGCCTCACGTGGTGCAGTAATTCCCTCACAGATGGTGTTATGAGGGACCTCACGTGGTGTAGTAATTACCTCACAGATGGTGTTATGAGGGACCTCACGTGTTGTCGTAATTACCTCACAGATGGTGTTATGAGGGGCCTCACGTGGTGTAGTAACTCCCTCACAGATGGTGTTATGAGGGGCATCACGTGGTGTAGTAATTCCCTCACAGATGGTGTTATGAGGGGCCTGACGTGGTGCAGTAATTCCCTCACAGATGGTGTTATGAGGGACCTCACGTGGTGTAGTAATTCCCTCACAGATGGTGTGATGGGACTTGATGTGGTGTAGTAATTCCCTCACATATGGTGTTATGAGGGACATGTGGTGTAGTAATTCCCTCACAGATGGTGTTATATGAGTGAGGTTTGGTCCCAGGCCTTCCTATTGTAGACGGATTAACACATCGGTGGTTGTTGTTGGGTCTCGCGGGGGCCGTTATCACTGGGTACCTGGGACCTCACTGTGTGAAGGTTAACTTGGGTACGACTGTTACTGTGAGTTGTTCTCACTGACTTAAGCACTTTTCACCACTGTTCACCTCTGTTTAACACTGGTTCCTTTCCTTTCATAAATGAAATTGTAACTTCTGGCGACAACTTGTTGATATTCCGATGGGGAGGAGGGTTCATGGGAGGGGGTTGGGATGGGCCAACTTAACAGTTGACCTGGATGCTCCGAGAGGAGCGCCAGGTACGTCTTGACCCTTCTGTGGTCAAGGATATAGTGTGTGTATGTGTGTGTGTGTGTGTGTGTGTGTGTGTGTGTGTGTGTGTGTGTGTGTGTGTGTGTGTGTGTGTCTGTAATTATGTTAGCTTATGTTTGGTTAGTTATTAGTTGGAGTAAGTTGTCGTGGAGATTTTTCAGGTTAGGTTAGGTTAGATTAGATGAGGTTAGGTTGTGTTAGATTAGGTTAGTTGTTAGTTGGAGTAAGCTGGAGTTAAGATTCTTCTGGATATACAAAACATTAAAGTTATTATCCAGCGTAATCCTCCCACACACCCCAGCAAAATGATTCACAATGGAGACTGATTAATGAATGCTTGTGTTGTGATAATAATTCCTCTTATTGATTAACGAACTTTAAATAAAATGGAACAAGGTTGAGTGATGGTTGTTGAACTGATATAGAAATGTTAAGTGGTAGTAGATATAGTGTAAAATAAGTCATTGAGCGATACTGTAGTTGTATAGTACCCAAGTTTGGTTCACTTGTACGTTACTGAGGAAATTATTCAATCAGGATTTTTTTACAAGGATGATTGGTGTACCTGAAGTTGATGATCGTTTTTTTTTTTTTACTATTATTATAATGATTGCCCCTCCTGTAATGAGAATGGCCAGGCCCAAGGGCCACCTAGGCGTGAATTTGTTTAAGGTGTTGAAGCTGTCGCCAACACAACAACCACACCCTGAGTTAATGAGCTGAGTGACCCAGTGTCAAGGAATAGTCCGTGGCCAACTGCACTGGCTAACCATTACCCCGTAACACGACGAGCGAATCGATTAACATCCAGGTCCCCAATTACTGTTGGGTAGATAGAGGTAAATGACGCAAAGGAACTTGCTCATGGTCTCACCCTGCCCGGAAATGGAACCCGGGTTCATTCGCTTGCGAGGCGAGCAAGCTGACAATTACACCTTGTGTTGCCAACGTACACACACACACACACACGTCTCCTGACGTAGATATGAGAGAGAGAGAGAGAGAGAGAGAGAGAGAGAGAGAGAGAGAGAGATCTAAGCAGCTTATTATCATCCTACACCAACAGGAAGCGACAGACAGACAGACAGACAGACAGACAGACAGACAGACAGACAGACAGACAGACAGACACATCACAACCACCAAGTTTTTCTCAAATTAACATAATCTCTTGTCGTCGTGTCCGTGTGGCTGTCGTGTTTGTCAATCCAGCAATTTCTCTTCTTTCTTATCTCATGATTATTTCTTCTTTTATTTAATTTTTTTGTTGATTTTCGTCTTCATTTCTTCATTTAAAATTTTCGTGATTTCTTTCCTTCCCTCTATCCTTCTTTCTTTCCTTCCCTCTATCCTTCGTTCTTTCCTCGCCATCCTCTTTATTTTCACCCTTCCATCATCTTTATCAGTTTTTCAATTTTCCCTGTCTCCTTCCTCCCTTCCTTTTCCTATTCTCATCTTTCCTTAACCTTCCCTCCTTCATAATTAATCTCCATCTCTCCCTCTATTCCTTCCTTCATCACCATCATATAAAATCATACTCGCTTCCCCCCCTCCCCTCCCTTTCGTCCCCCCCAAAAAAAATATTCATCCCAACTTAAAAATTCACGTTTCCTGGCCACTGAGATCACCTACCCTGACCTTACCTTTACTTTGACCTGACCTGACCTCTCCCGAATGATGCCTTATACCTTATACCCAAACGATATATACCCATACACCAAATGAAACTCGAAGAGACTGACTATAATGTGTGTGTGTGGATATTAATCTGTTATCATTCAATCAAAAGTTTAGAAGGTTTTACAAAGTTGTTTTCATTTTAATGTGGACTGGAGACCCTGTATAATATAAGTTGACTAATACTATACTTATGAGTGGGAGTAAACACTAATTCACATCTCTCTCTCTCTCTCTCTCTCTCTCTCTCCAGTCTATTTCCCTCGTCTACTCTCTCAATAATATCTTTCTCTCAATCTACATCTCTCTCTCTCTCTTTCTCTCTCCCAGAATATCAACAGTGAGTAAATATAAATAACCACACGATTTTACAGAATAGGGATATATATGTGTTAGAGAGAGAGAGAGAGAGAGAGAGAGAGATAAACTAACCATGGGACCTGATCTATCACTCATTTGAACCTAACCTAACCTAACCTCAACTATGCTTACAGAACTATTCCCCTCCGTCCCCCCCCCGTAGGCCCCCCAGCCCTTGACTGTAGGAGGAATGGGCGAGATAGGGCAGGAAAGGTCAACTGGGTGAGTATACACAAGGTCAACAGAGGTCAGGAGCCAAGAGGTACAGATCTCCGTGGGTCATGGTGGTCATACTATATAATTGTACTGTAGAAGGTATTGTTTCTCTCTCTCTCTCTCTCTCTCTCTCTCTCTCTCTCTCACATAACCCCCAAGTTTGTTATGACTCTTCCTGGACAGTGTATTTTTATCTTCCAATAGGATATGTTATCGTGTATCTCTTGTTAGAACGAGGGAACAAATAATTTATTGAATAATGGCAGGTTGAGGGAGAGGGCGATGTACTGTACAGAACTAAACAAATAATTTTTTGGAAATACATTGTTTTTAACATTCAGTGCCATAATATTCTGACTTCTACTGTTTAACTATAATCTGCCTACGCTACCGTTCACGGGATGAATATGGGTGCACAATAAACTAGCTGCTGTATGTGGCAAATTTCAAAAGCGGATCCCCGCCTTTTTTATTACATACTAGGAAACATCTCACACTCACACACACGTATAGATGATCAGTAAGGAGGAGCCTCGACCTGAGCCCTGACAGAACGTTACAGGTGTACTATTTCGTCAGGCCGCGGTTAGGAAGTATATGAGAGTGATTTTGGAAGTTATATTTATGTTCCATATAACATATTTATGGTTTATGTGTGTGTGTGTGTGTGTGTGTGTGTTTGTGTGTGTGTGTGTGTGTGTGTGTGTGTGTGTGTGTGTGTGTGTGTGTGTGTGTGTGTGTGTGTGTGTCTGTAATTATGTTAGCTTATGTTTGGTTAGTTATTAGTTGGAGTAAGCTGTCGTGGAGATTTTTCAGGTTAGGTTAGATTAGATTAGGTTAGGTTGTGTTAGATAAGGTTAGTTATTAGTTGGAGTAAGTTGTCGTGGAGATTTTTCAGGTTAGGTTAGATTAGATTAGGTTAGGTTGTGTTAGATAAGGTTAGTTATTAGTTGGAGTAAGTTGACGTGGAGATTTTTCAGGTTAGGTTAGATTAGATTAGGTTAGGTTGTGTTAGATAAGGTTAGTTATTAATTGGAGTAAGTTGTCGTGGAGATTTTTCAGGTTAGGTTAGATTAGATTAGGTTAGGTTGTGTTAGATAAGGTTAGTTATTAGTTGGAGTAAGTTGTCGTGGAGATTTTTCAGGTTAGGTTAGATTAGATTAGGTTAGGTTGTGTTAGATTAGGTTAGTTATTAGTTGGAGTAAGCTGGAGTTAAGATTCTTCTGGATATACAAAACACTAAAGTTATTTTCCAGTGTAATCCTCCCACACACCCCAGCAAAATGATTCACAATGGAGACTGATTAATGAATGCTTGTGTTGTGATAATAATTCCTCTTATTGATTAACGAACTTTAAATAAAATGGAACAAGATTGAGTGATGGTTGTTGAACTGATATAGAAATGTTAAGTGGTAGTAGATATAGTGTAAAATAAGTCATTGAGTGATACTGTAGTTGTATAGTACCCAAGTTTGGTTCACTTGTATGATACTGAGGAAATTATTCAATCAGGATTTTTTTACAAGGATGATTGGTGTACCTGAAGTTGATGATCGTTTTTTTTTTTTATTATTATAATGGTTGCCCCTCCTGTAATGAGAATGGCCAGGCCCAAGGGCCACCTAGGCGTGAATTTGTTTAAGGTGTTGAAGATGTCGCCGACACAACAACCACACCCTGAGTTAATGAGCTGAGTGACCCAGTGTCAAGGAATAGTCCGTGGCCAACTGCACTGGCTAACCATTACCCCGTAACACGACGCGCGAATCGATTAACATCCAGGTCCCCAATTACTGTTGGGTTGATAGAGGTAAATGACGCAAAGGAACTTGCTCATGGTCTCACCCTGCCCGGAAACGGAACCCGGGTTCATTCGCTTGCGAGGCGAGCAAGGTGACAATTACACCGTGCATCGCCAACGTACACACACACACAGACACAAACACACACACACACACACACACACACACACACACACACATACACACTGACCCTTTCAACTCTCACTGACCATCACCACGGCCTCATCTGCAAATTTGGTAAGAAGCTTCTACACCATCCCCGACACCGGCCCCTACTACCACCTGAGATCCCCTGTCCGAGAATTGCTGTTCGACACCACAACCGCATCCAGCCCATACGTGCACGAACTGATCGCTATAAGAACAGCCCAGTCCCAACCATTGTAAAAATTATCAATAACATGTAATAAATCAGTGTATTCACTCCCAGTAAACACTGCTCCCTACACTGTCACTATGTTGAAATGAACTGTATTTTGAGCTGATCCCCATCTAAGTTACTATATGTCTTATTTGTGTCACTTATGTCACTTGTATATTATTTGTAATTCGTAACCCATTCCCCAAATATGTAACTGTATATTTTCAGCCTTCTGGCTGCCAAGCTCTTTCAATAAACCGTTAATTATTATTATTATTATTTTCACACACACACACGTCTCCTGAAGTAGATATGAGAGAGAGAGAGAGAGAGAGAGAGAGAGAGAGAGAGATCTAAGCAGCTTATTATCATCCTACACCAACAGGAAGCGAAAGACAGACAGACAGACAGACAGACACATCACAACCACCAAGTTTTTCTCAAATTAACATAATCTCTTGTCGTCGTGTCCGTGTGGCTGTCGTGTTTGTCAATCCAGCAATTTCTCTTCTTTCTTCTCTCATGATTATTTCTTCTTTTATTTAATTTTTTTGTTGATTTTCGTCTTCATTTCTTCATTTAAAATTTTCGTGATTTCTTTCCTTCCCTCTATCCTTCTTTCTTTCCTTCCCTCTATCCTTCTTTCTTTCCTCGCCATCCTCTTTATTTTCACCCTTCCATCATCTTTATCAGTTTTTCAATTTTCCCTGTCTCCTTCCTCCCTTCCTTTTCCTATTCTCATCTTTCCTTCAACCTTCCCTCCTTCATAATTCCTCTCCATCTCTCCCTCTATTCCTTCTTTCATCACCATCATATAAAATCATACTCGCTTCCCCCCCCCCCAAAAAAAAATATTCATCCCTACTTAAAAATTCACGTTTCCTGGACCACTGAGATCACCTACCCTGACCTTAACTTTACTTTCACCTGACCTGACCTCTCCCGAATGATGCCTTATACCTTATAACCAAACGATATATACCCATACACCAAATGAAACTCGAAGAGACTGACTATAATGTGTGTGTGTGGATATTTATCTGTTATCATTCAATCAAAAGTTTAGAAGGTTTTACAAATTTGTTTTCATTGTAATGTGGACTGGAGACCCTGTATAATATAAGTTGACTAATACTATACTTATGAGTGGGAGTAAACACTAATTCACATCTCTCTCTCTCTCTCTCTCTCTCTCTCTCAGATAACCCCCAAGTTTGTTATGACTCTTCCTGGACAGTGTATTTTTATCTTCCAATAGGATATGTTATCGTGTATCTCTTGTTAGAACGAGGGAACAAATAATTTATTGAATAATGGCAGGTTGAGGGAGAGGGCGATGTACTGTACAGAACTAAACAAATAATTTTTTGGAAATACATTATTTTTAACATTCAGTGCCATAATATTCTGACTTCTACTGTTTAACTATAATCTGCCTACGCTACCGTTCACGGGATGAATATGGGTGCACAATAAACTAGCCGCTGTATGTGGCAAAATTCAAAAGCGGATCCCCGCCTTTTTTATTACATACTAGGAAACATCTCACACACACACACACGTATAGATGATCAGTAAGGAGGAGCCTCGACCTGAGCCCTGACAGAACGTTACAGGTGTACTATTTCGTCAGGCCGCGGTTAAGAAGTATATGAGAGTGATTTTGGAAGTTATATTTATGTTCCATATAACATATTTATGGTTTATGTGTGTGTGTGTGTGTGTGTGTGTGTGTGTGTGTGTGTGTGTGTGTGTCTGTCTGTCTGTTTGTCTGTAATTATGTTTGCTTATGTTTGGTTAGTTATTAGTTGGAGTAAGTTGTCGTGGAGATTTTTCAGGTTAGGTTAGATTAGATTAGGTTAGGTTGTGTTAGATTAGGTTAGTTATTAGTTGGAGTAAGCTGGAGTTAAGATTCTTCTGGATATACAAAACACTAAAGTTATTATCCAGCGTAATCCTCCCACACACACCCCAGCAAAATGATTCACAATGGAGACTGATTAATGAATGCTTGTGTTGTGATAATAATTCCTCTTATTGATTAACGAACTTTAAATAAAATGGAACAAGGTTGAGTGATGGTTGTTGAACTGATATAGAAATGTTAAGTGGTAGTAGATATAGTGTAAAATAAGTCATTGAGTGATACTGTAGTTGTGTAGTACCCAAGTTTGGTTCACTTGTATGTTACTGAGGAAATTATTCAATCAGGATTTTTTTACAAGGATGATTGGTGTACCTGAAGTTGATGATCGTTTTTTTTTTTTATTATTATTATAATGGTTGCCCCTCCTGTAATGAGAATG
>NW_024746087.1:0-12892 GCF_018991925.1 Homarus americanus
ATATAAACTCACTACAATTATTCGTTTATGGTCGCAAGTATAACCTGACAATAAAAAGTGACTCAACAATACAGTAAAATGGAAGCTGGTCCTTGGGGGGCTGTTAGCATTACTGTTATGTAAGAAGGAGGGGGGGTAGGGAGGGGACGGGAGGGGGGGGGAGGGGCAGGGAGGGACGGGAGGGGGACGGTGGAAGGACGGGGAGGAGATATAAAGGTATGGATGATGGAATGAAGTTTGATCAATATCCATCTGTGTTCCTTTGTTGGTTGTTGTTGTTGTAATAGTTATTAGGTATAACTATAGTAATAGTGGTTAATGTTATTATTATTGCGATAATTGTTGTCACGGTAACTTAGCTCTCGATGCTGAACACAGGAGGAACGAGAATGACAAGCCAAGGGCATACGGAGAGAGAATTCAGAACGTTGATCAAGGCAGCTTCACTCCTCTAGTGTTCACAACCTCTGGTGGGATGAGACCAAGTGCAAGATGCTTCTACGCCAGACTCGCGGAGGTGATATCCGAACAGAAGCAGCAGCCCAGAAGTTATGTTACAGCCTGGATGAGATGTCGACTGTCCCTCTCTCTCCTTAGGTCTGCTTTGCTCTGCCTCAGGAGAACCAGAGCATCGGCCCCAAAGCCGACAATAGCTGCAGATGTTGACTATGAGGCAACAGTCATTGAATGCCCCATAGATCTGCGGCCCAACTAACTCAACACAGCTAGGATCGCTACTTATGTATTAGGATATTTAATTTTAAGATAATAAAATTGCGGAGAAGGGGTGGCTATTGGTGGGAGGGTGGAGACCACGTTAAAGAAAAAGTAGTAGCAGTAGCAGTAGTAGTAGTAGTAGTAGTAGTAGTAGTAGTAGTAGTAGTAGTGATGCCAATAAACAGTGCGACATTAAAACTATTGAAAGAGAAACATCCCCCTGCAAGTGAAGATGAAGGCATCAGGTTCCAGGGTGACTATATCCCACCAAATGCTGTCCTGTTCGAGAAAATAACAGGAGAGATGGTGTGGAAAAAGGCACTGAAGACTCGAGGAGGAGCCGGCCCTTCAGGTCTGGATGCAAACGGTTGGAGAGTCATCCTCAGCACTAACAAGTTTGGCCCTGTAGCAAGCGAACTCTGCACTGCCATTGCCACCCTTGCAAGAAAGCTTGCATCCTCTTGCTGCCATCACCTCCAGGCTCTGACGGCCTGCCGCCTTATTCCTCTGGAAAAGAATCCAGGATGTAGACATATAGGGGTGGGGGAAGTGCTGAGGCGGATCATCGGAAAGTGTATACTGGAGGTGGTAAAGGATGATGTCAGGGCAGCAGCAGGGAACCTACAAGTGTGTGCTGGCCACCAGGCTGGTGGGGAGGCGGCCATTCACGCCATGAGATTGATATTTGAGCAGCGTGATTGTGAGGCCGTTCTCCTGGTGGATGCTTCAAACGCATTCAACATACTTAACAGCAAGGTTGCACTGCACAACATCAAGATCAAGTGTCCTAGCTTTGCGATGTATGTTGAAAATTCGTATAGGAATCCTTCAGACCTCTACATAGTAAACAACAAGGCTCTACGAGGTGATACCATCCTACAGTCGACCGAGGGAACAACACAAGGGGACCCCGTTGCAATGGCAATGTATGCAATAGGCTTATCAGTGCTCCAACAAGAAATAAAGTATGAAACAACTGGGGTCAAACAAGTGGCATATGCTGATGACCTCACAGGAGCAGGAAAAGTGGAGGACATCAAAAAGTGGTGGGACCTGGTAACATCGCGAGGTCCACATATAGGGTACCACCCTAACGCCAGCAAATCCTTCCTCATCGTGAAGCCAGATCATTATGATCGGGCTGTGGAGGTTTTCGGCGAAAGTGAGGTCAAAATAACTAAGGACGGCTAAAGACATCTAGGCGCAGTAATTGGCACTAAGGACTTCAAGACCCAGTACGTAGGGGGAAAAGTGAATGAGTGGGTTAGCGAAATCCATGCTCTATCGGAGATTGCTAACACAGAGCCACATGCGGCCTTTGCAGCATTCACACATGGAGTCAAGCATCGTTGGAACTACCTGATGCGTACCATCCCTGAGATCCGACCCCTCCTCCTCCACCCTTTGGAAGAAGCAATCGGTGTCAAGTTCATTCCCAAACTAGTGAAACACCACGACTTAACCCTAGTAGAAAGAACACTTCTTGCACTTCCACCAAGATTGGGAGGGATGGGACTAACTAATCCAGAGGAGATCGCTGACTCTGAACATCAAAATTCACTTAAGCTCACGGCAGCCCTCACTGACCTCATAATAGCCCAGAATGCAACAGGGGAAGTGGACACCAGCGAAGTTAATAAGATCCGTAGGTCCATTACAACAGATCAGCAGCACTGCCAAAATGACATGTTGCAGCAACTATTGCTGCTGGTTCCAGAAAATTTGACAAAAAAAGTAGCTATAGCGCAGGAGGTGGGCGCCTCGAACTGGTTAACTACGTTACCGATAAGGGCAAATGGTTTCAGCCTTAACAAACAAGAATTTACAGATGCCATTGCTCTAAGGTACGGTTGGCCAGTAGATGGTTTGCCCTCCCAATGCGTGTGTGGCTATTCCTATGATGGCGATCACGCCATGGTTTGCAAGAAGGGGGGCTTCATATGCATGAGGCATGACGAGGTAAGGGCTCTCACAGCAAATATGTTGAAGGAAATCTGCCGGGACGTCATGGTAGAACCGACCCTCCTTCCACTGGATGGCGAGATCTTCCAACACAGGACTTCAAACACATCTAACGAAGCCCGTGTGGACGTCAGTGCTCGAGGATTCTGGACGCGGGGACAGCGAGCTTTCTTCGACATCAGGATTTTTGATCCCATGGCCGTTTGTCACCGTAACCTAGCTCTCGATGCTGCGCATAGGAGGAACGAGAACGACAAGAGAAGGGCATATGGGGAGAGAATTCAAAATGTTGATCAAGGCAGCTTCACTCCTCTCGTGTTCACAACCTCTGGTGGGATGGGCCCAAGTGTAAGATGTTTCTACACCAGACTCGCGGAGGTGATCTCCGAACAGAAGCAGCAGCCCAGAAGTTATGTCACAGCCTGGATGAGATGTCGACTGTCATTCTCTCTCCTTCGGTCGGCTTTGCTCTGCCTCAGGGGAACGAGAGCTTCTGCCCCTACTCCGACAACTGCTGCAGATATCGACTATGAGGCTACAGTCACTGAATGCCGCATGGATCTGCGGCTCAACTAATTTAACACAGATAGGATAGTTTCTTATGTATTAGGATATTTAATATTAAGGTAAATAAATGGTGGCGAAGGGCGTAATATCAGATATCGATATCAATGTTTTTTTTTTAAATTAACAGCAGTAGCAGTATATAGTAGCAATATTAACAGCAGTAATATATAATAGCAGTAGCACATAGTTAAGTATAATATATAGCAGTAGTAGCAATAGCAGCAGGCAGTAGCAGCAGTTGTTACAGCAATAGCAGCAGTAGCAGTAGCAGTAGTAGCAGTACTAGCAGCAGTAGCAGTAGCAGTTGTTATAGTAACATAGCAGCAGCAGCAGTGAGTAGTAGCAGTAGTAGCACATAGCAGCAGCAGTTGCTGGCAGTAACAGGTGCATATCAGATAGCTGATATCAATGGCCTTAAGTAGTAATAGCAGTAGTAGCAGTAGTAGTAGTGCATCAAAAAGTGGTGGGACCTGGTAACATCGCGAGGTCCACATATAGGGAACCACCCAAACGCCAGCAAGTCCTTCCTCATCGTGAAGCCAGAACATTATGAACGGGCATTGGAGGTTTTTGGCGAAGTGGAGTCAAAATAACTAAGGACGGCCAAAGACATCTAGGCGCAGTAATTGGCACTACCGACTTCAAGACCGAGTACGTAGCGGGAAAGGTGAATGAGTGGGTTAGCGAAATCCAAGCTCTGTCTGAGATTGCTAACACAGAGCCACATGCGGCCTTTGCAGCATTCACCCATGGAGTCAAGCATCGTTGGAACTACCTGATGCGTACTATCACTGAGATCGGACCCCTCCTCCACCCTCTGGAAGAAGCTATCAGTGTCAAGTTCATTCCCAAACTAGTGAAACACCCTGACTTAACCCCAGCAGAAAGAACACTTCTTGCACTTCCACCAAGACTGGGAGGGATGGGACTAACTAATCCAGAGGAGATTGCTGACACTGAACATCAAAATTCACTTAAGCTCACGGCAGCCCTCACTGACCACATAATAGCCCAGAATGCAAAAGGGGAAGTGGACACCAGCGAAGTAAATAAGATCCGTAGGTCCATTACAACAGATCGGCAGCACTGCCAAAATAATATGTTGCAGCAACTATTGCTGCAGGTTCCAGAAAATTTGACAAAAAAAGTAGCTATAGCGCAGGAGGTGGGCGCCTCGAACTGGTTAACTACGTTACCGATAAGGGTAAATGGTTTCAGCCTTAACAAACAAGAATTTACAGATGCCATTGCTCTAAGGTACGGTTGGCCAGTAGATGGTTTGCCCTCCCAATGCGTGTGTGGCTCTTCCTATGATGGCGATCACGCCATGGTCTGCAAGAAGGGGGGCTTCATATGCATGAGGCATGACGAGGTAAGGGATCTCACAGCAAATATGTTGAAGGAAATCTGCCGGGACGTCATGGTAGAACTGACCCTCCTTCCACTGGATGGCGAGATCTTCCAACACAGGACTTCAAACACATCTAACGAAGCCCGTGTGGACGTCAGTGCTCGAGGATTCTGGACGTGGGGACAGCGAGCTTTCTTCGACATCAGGATTTTTGATCCCATGACCGCTTGTCACCGTAACCTAGCTCTCGATGCTGCACATAGGAGGAACGAGAACGACAAGAGAAGGGCATATGGGGAGAGAATTCAAAATGTTGATCAAGGCAGCTTCACTCCTCTAGTGTTCACAACCTCTGGTGGGATGGGCCCAAGTGCAAGATGTTTCTACGCCAGACTCGCGGAGTTGATCTCCGAACAGAAGCAGCAGCCCAGAAGTTATGTTACAGCCTGGATGAGATGTCGACTGTCTTTCTCTCTCCTTCAGTCGGCTTTGCTCTGCCTCAGGGGAACGAGAGCTTCTGCCCCAACTCCGACAACTGCTGCAGATATTGACTACGAGGCTACTGTCACTGAATGCCGCATAGATCTACGGCTCAACTAATTTAGCACAGATAGGATAGCTTCTTATGTATTAGGATATTTAATATTAAGGTAATTAAATGGTGGCGAAGGTGTGGCTATTGGGGGAGGCTGGAGGCCATTAAACAAAAAAAGTAGTAGTAGTAGTAGTAGTAATAGCATCGTTGGAACTACCTGATGCGTACCATCCCTGAGATCGGACTCCTCCTCCACCCTTTGGAAGAAGCAATCAGTGTCAAGTTCATTCCCAAACTAGTGAAACACCCTGACTTAACCCTAGCAGAAAGAACACTTCTTGCACTTCCACCAAGACTGGGAGGGATGGGACTAACTAATCCAGAGGAGATTGCTGACTCTGAACATCAAAATTCACTTAAGCTCACGGCAGCCCTCACTGACCACATAATAGCCCAGAATGCAACAGGGAAGTGGACACCAGCGAAGTAAATAAGATCCGTAGGTCCATTACAACAGATCGGCAGCACTGCCAAAATGACATGTTGCAGCAACTATTGCTGCAGGCTCCAGAAAATTTGACAAAAAAAGTAGCTATAGCGCAGGAGGTGGGCGCCTCGAACTGGTTAACTACGTTACCGATAAGGGCAAATGGTTTCAGCCTTAACAAACAAGAATTTACAGATGCCATTGCTCTAAGGTACGGTTGGCCAGTAGATGGTTTGCCCTCCCAATGCGTGTGTGGCTCTTCCTATGATAGCGATCACGCCATGGTCTGCAAGAAGGGGGGCTTCATATGCATGAGGCATGACGAGGTAAGGGATCTCACAGCAAACATGTTGAAGGAAATCTGTCGGGACGTCATGGTAGAACCGACCCTCCTTCCACTGGATGGCGAGATCTTCCAACACAGGACTTCAAACACATCTAACGAAGCCCGTGTGGACGTCAGTGCTCGAGGATTCTGGACGCGGGGACAGCGAGCTTTCTTCGACATCAGGATTTTTTATCCCATGGCCGTTTGTCACCGTAACCTAGCTCTCGATGCTGCACATAGGAGGAACGAGAACGACAAGAGAAGGGCATATGGGAGAGAATTCAAAATGTTGATCAAGGCAGCTTCACTCCTCTAGTGTTCACAACCTCTGGTGGGATGGGCCCAAGTGCAAGATGTTTCTACGCCAGACTCGCGGAGTTGATCTCCGAACAGAAGCAGCAGCCCAGAAGTTATGTTACAGCCTGGATGAGATGTCGACTGTCCTTCTCTCGCCTTCGGTCGGCTTTGCTCTGCCTCAGGGGAACGAGAGCTTCTGCCCCTACTCGGACAACTGCTGCAGATATTGACTATGAGGCTACAGTCACTGAATGCAGCATAGATCTGCAGCTCAACTAATTTAACACAGATAGGATAGCTTCTTATGTATTAGGATATTTAATATTAAGGTAAATAAATGGTGGCGAAGGTGTGGCTATTGGGGGAGGCTGGAGGCCACGTTAAAAAAAAAAAAAAAGTAGTAATAGTGGTGGTGGTAATAGCAGTAGTCGTAGTAGTAGTGTCGAGACTCACCTGAACGCTACAGTCGATGCAGGCGAGGGTGTCCATGGCAGCGACCAATACATCCACATTATCGTTGGCGAAGCAGGACCTGAGAGATGCCACGTAGTCCTGAGGCCGACAAGTAAACCCAGCCACACCCCGCAGCAACCTCACAGCCTGCAACACAACTCAACACCTGGCATAGTCTGCAACACACACTCAACACCTGCCATAGTCTGCAACATCTCACAGTCTGCAACACACACTCAATATCTGTCACAGTTTGCAACACACACTCAATATCTGTCACAGTTTGCAACACACACTCAACACTTGTCACAGTTTGCAACACCCCACAGCCTGCAACACACACTCAACACCTGTCATAGTCTGCAACACACATTCATCACTTCATAGTCTGCAATACAGACACACACACACACACACATATATATATATATATATATATATATATATATATATATATATATATATATATATATATATATATATATATATATATATATATATATATATATCATTAGTCCCAATATACGCGGACTTTGAACATATAATCAACGACCTGACCAGCCAGGAATCGAACCCTCGACCAGTAGGTCGAGGTTCATTCATAACTGAATTATTCTATATATATATATATATATATATATATATATATATATATATATATATATATATATATATATATATATATATATATATATTGATAAAATCACACTTTAGCTTTCGTCTTTATTCAAGACATTTTCAGAGGCAACTGAATTACATAGACAGAGAGAGGCTTAAGCACATGAGGACAGTGCTGTCTTTTTTTTTAGGGGGGATCGATTGTAAGTAATATTCAGAAATTGTAATGCGATATTTAGAGACGTTAGAACAAAACTGACCGATCTGCCGAACAGGGAAACATAAGTAGTCCAGGCTGAAACACTCATGCCTCGTGGCGAGTTAAAACAAATCCTCCAAGCAATGCCCTCAGTCAGGAGGTGGACGCATTTTGAACTAGGCCCATAGAAATTTAAATGTACTTCATCGAATTAACGTAGACATGATTCATGAAGTTAAGGGACAATTATAAAATTGAAAGTTATTGTGGATAGTTTCCCAGTTTTAAATATGTTATGTGTGTCCCAAAGAAAGTATTAGAAATAGGCGAAAGATGACGTCATGGGGGGGGGGCAGGCGAGCGCCCTGAGGGATGCAGGCGTTGACCGAGCCTCAGTAAGTCAAGGTCACTGACCCAGACAGACGTCTGTATATGCGTTCCGCCAAGGAAAACGACCACGTGGCCTTGTCCCTTCCCGCGTGTTCATCCTTGTTGCAAGCATTGTAAGTCCTCTATTCGATCTCGTGCAGTGTTTAGATAGGGCGGAGAAGAATTTAACAGTAGTTAACAAAGTACTCCTTTTGCAGGGTAGCGAGACCCCACTTGGTTGGGGGTTGATGGTTACATATGAAAGTAAGGAGTCTGCAATAGGCCTGTTGGCCTGTGCATGGCAGCTCCTGTCTAGAGTTACAACCACTTTCTATCGTCCATGATTCTATCTAGCCTCCCCTTAAAACTTTCCAGCATTCCAGCACTTACTACAAAATTGCTAAGCTTGTCCCACTCGTCTACCACCCTATTTATGAACCAGTTCCTTCCTATCTCCCTCGTAAACCTAAACTTATCCAACTGAAATCCGATGCTTCGAGTCCTATCCTGCTCGGAGATTATAAGAACTTTATCTATATCTCCTTTATTGATTCCTTTCACCCACTTAAATACTTCTTCCAAATCTCCCCGCACTCTCTGTCTTTCTAGGGAATGCAAGTTTAATTTCTTTAATCTATCTTGATATGGAAGGTTTCTAAGTCCTGGAATCATTTTCGTCATTCTTCGCTGCACCGACTCCAGTGAATTGATATCCATTCTTTAATAAGGGCACCAGAACTGAACAGCACAATCGAGGTGCGGCCTGACCAGTGCAAGATATAGTTGCAATATGACCTCCGCACTCTTATTACTTACACTTTTAGATATAAACCTAATACTCTGTTTGCCTTATTTCGAACATTAACGCACTGTTTTCTAGGCCGTAGGTCCAGGCTTACAAGTACCCCCAAGTCTCTTTCACAAGTCGACTTCTCCAGATTGATGTTGTTAAGGCTGTATACATTGACAGTATTTGTTCTTCCAATATTAAGGAAGTTGCACTTGCTGGTGTTGAATTTCATTTGCCATTTTTCTGACCATTCCTGCAGTTTATTTAAATCCTCCTGTAGTGCATTTGCATCCTGCCCTGAATTAATCTGCCGCCCTATTTTGATGTCATCCGCAAACTTGCTTATGTCACTGCTGATCCCAGTATCTAGATCGTGTATGTAAATTATGAAGAAGAGTGGGCCCATTGCTGACCCCTGGGGAACCCCACTGGTTACACAGCCCCACGCAGATTTAACACCATCTACGCTGACCCTTTGTGTTCTATCGGTGAGCCATGATTTTATCCAATTTAAACCTTTCCCCTCGATACCATGAGCCTTAACTTTTCTCAGAAGTTTCTGATGCGGTACTCTGTCAAACGCTAAAGCCTAAGTAAATAACATCGTAATTTTCGTCATTATCTGCTACCTCGAAGACTTTCCTAAAATAACGTCAGCAGGTTGGTGGTGATGGTGGTTTGGAAGACATAGCTGGCTGCTCACGGGCTGGATACCCACCCGGTCGGCGTGCAGACAGGTGTCCCTATTTACCAAACTACCGTGACTGGCCGCAGAGCTCTGTTGTGGTCGATCTGGTTCTCCCCACCTAGGTTCATACAACACCACAAGAACCACCCACACATCTCCTCAGCCAGTCAGTGAAAACTCTTACTAACGGGAAAGTAGAACCCCTCCCTCAGCTGGGCAGGGTTCACCTGGTTGTACTCTTGAGCTGGCCTAAGTAGGCGGGCTGACGGTCGCTCTCTTCCTGTCCATGAAGTACTGGGAGTAAGCCAACTGAGTGCAGACCGAGTGAATGAAGAGTCACACGCTGGGACCGGGAGTTCTAGTGGTTACATAGACACATTCATCTCCCCAGTATTGGGTGTATGTGATTAAAATAGCCAAGTCCAGGTGTGTAATCAACGCTCCTCGTGGTTGATTGCACACGTGGGACGTAGGAGTCCCTCTTCAAGAAAATGGTTGATGCTGTAGCGCCTTAAAGTACGGGTGTATTCTGACTTACCATGATGTTTCATCTCATTAGGGGTTGATGCTGCTTTTGACCTTGACTGTACATGATATGATTTCCTGTGGTACTTCCGCTACACAGATTAGTTTAGTTCAGTTTAGTTTATGGTTTAGTTTATAGCTTAATTTAGGTTAGGTGAGGTTAGGTTAGGTTCGGTCAAATCAGATGACATGAGGGTGACTGACCTCGGCGTGGTCCCCTCGGTCGCAGGCGGCCTCGGGGGAGAGGTAGGGACCACACTTGCGCAGAAGTCGCTCATACAACTGCGGCGACACCTGCTTCAGCCCCTCCAGCAGCGCCGCCACTCCTGACACCGGTGGGGGCGTCTGTTGTAACAAGTAGTCCACCAGCTGCCCCAACACAACACGTTAATAATGTCGTGTGGTGGGGGTGTAAATTGCCTCATCGTCATCATACTGATAACCTCATAAGCATAAGTTATATATTTACAACTCAGTGACATATTAGTTTTATATCTTTTAAGTTTTAGTTGTTATTGTCTAGTGTATAAAGTGATTTGTACTAGATGTTGAAAAACCTTAGTTGTTGAAGCATATAAATACATTATAAGAAATACTGAAGGAACACATATTTGGCTGAAACGTGTATATAAAATCTTCATAATATAGAACCATACACAGAGATGTACATGTATATCTTATTCATACATGACTGTAAGTGTATACCGTGGTGCTGTATTTCTCCTCACCTCCTCATACACCATCTGGTTCTCCCGACGAAGGAAGAAGTCGTGAGGAAGGTTGTGTCGGGCATGGTGGCCGGGGTCCACTAGACTCCTCAACGCCAGGGTGAAAAGGAAGTCGTCCCCTAGCCTCATGGGGTCCTCGGGGTCTCGTGCCAGTTCCTGCACCATACATAATATATTTTAAGCTAATAAAGGATTCCCGGTTTGTCTTTTTCTTAACATTGAATAACAGAAGGTAACGAGACATCCCTAATACAATGTTGAGTAAGATTATCATCAACCATCACAGTGAATTGAATAGCAGAAGATGGTAAATTATCAAACCTTTGTTGGAGGTCACAGAAAAAAAAAATTCCCGCCAAAACAAAACAAACCTAAAGTGTGTTAACAGATTTTGTGTGTCTTCTTGGTCCTAGCTGTATGTAAACAAAATCTTCAAGTTCAATAGAAAGATGAAGAAATCAGCGTGAAATAGTCGTCAATAACCAAAGTATCGAGACAGTGATGACCCCGTGATGCCACCAGAGCATTATATAGAGGGTCATGGGTAACATAACTTAGCAAGAGGGAGGAAAGAGAAGGGGAGGGGAGGATCAACAGGAAGATGAGAAGAAGGGATGGAGAGAGGAGAGAGGAGGGAAAAATAGGCAGGAAAATGGTGAGAAGGGAGGGAGAGAAGGTGAAAGGAAGAAATGGAGAGGGGAAAAGGAAAGAAAGGAAAGAGGACAGGGAAGGGAGAGAATAAGGGAAAGGAAGGAGGGATAGATAGTAGACTACAAGACGAGGAGGAAGTACTCACAGCCAGCTGGGCGAAGAAGAAGTGTAAAGTGCGAGGACCTCCCACCACGGCCCACGCCACCGCCACCATCTTCCTGCAGCGGGGAGATCATTATTATAATACTGTATTAATATACGACTTTATGCTTACAAGTATTTTCCTACTGTAGGTGACGAATGAAACACACACACACACACACACACACACCGGCTCCTACTACCACCTGAGATCCCTAGCCCGAGAATTGCTGTTCGACACCACAACCGCATCCAGCTCATGCGTGCACGAACTGATCGCTATAAGAACAGCCCAGTCCCAACCATTGTAAAAATTATCAATAACTTGTAATAAACCAGTGTATTCACTCCCAGTAAATACTACTTCTTGCACTGTCACTATGTTGAAATGCACTGTGGTTGAGCTTTTTCCCCATCTAGTTATTGCCTATCTTATTTGTATCACTTATGTTACTTGTATATTATTTGTAATTCGTAACCCATTCCCCAAATATGTAACTGTATATTTTCAGCCTTCTGGCTGCCAAGCTCTTTCAATAAACTGTTAATTATTATTATTATTATTATTATTATTATTATTATTATTATTATTATTATTATTATTATTATTATTATTATTATTATTATTATTATTATTATTCTCTATTCATTCACTATCATTCAATCATTCTCATTGCTGCAATATATGTATTGTTACCTCAAATGTCCACACTTTTTATCCCAGTCACTTCACACACGCGATCATCACCCATACGTTCTTCCTCCCAAAATCACTCGACTTCTTCCCCGTTCGGTCACGCCCACTGCTGCTCCCTGGAGGTCCACCCACCCACCTGACTTATAGATTCCCAGTGTGTCCTTCACCCCGTCCTTCTAACTAACACCATGGTCTTTAAATCTTCCTCTGTCTCTGAATTACTCACTCATTCTAGCCATCTTTTTTTCCCGCTCCATTACCAAAGTCTTGATAGCATTATTATTGTATCTCCCAAGTAAGGACAGTACAAGCTTCTTATTTCAGGTGACGATCATTTGATTACGCAGTGATTAAGAGAATTACAGATCAAACAAGCCCCTCAGGAATCCTATGTAACTACCTTCAAAACAGGACAGCACAGCTACAAATTGGCAACCATTTAGGTCCACCCTTCGACCTAGAAAGCGGAGTTCCCCAGGGAGACGTCCTATCCCCAACACTATTCTCCATATATACAGCAACTTACCTAAACCAACGCAACATAGCGAACACATTATCTTTGCCGATGACATCACACAAATCATATCATATCCCCGAAAATCAGAAGCAACGATGGCACGCCATACAGCCTTAGTAATAAAAAACATAAATGACTACGAAAAGAAATGGAAAATACGGACAAACATCAACAAATTTAAAATTATACCAATTGCCAAGAAAAAGGTCGAACCAGTAATAGTAGATGAAGAAATTTACCCATACACCAACGAAGGCAGCATCCTGGGACTG
>NW_024746088.1:0-3340 GCF_018991925.1 Homarus americanus
AAGGGCTGGAATATATATATATATATATATATATATATATATATATATATATATATATATATATATATATATATATATATATATATATATATAAATTAAAACAATCTTATAACTGGGTGGAAAAATACTGTTAAACTCCCTACTTTGGATAAAAAAATCAAACCATGTAGTTACTGCATGTATGAAAGTCATGTTACCCCTTTAGAGTGTATCTGCTCACATGTGTATAAAAGGACACATAAAACACCCCTAGTGTGCCGCATTGTTTTTGACACTGCTCACATTGTCAAAATTTGACCTGTATGTTGACATAAGTGACTAGAGCCCAGGGGTGTCAAACATGCGGCCCGCCACACTCTTGCATGCGGCCTGCGGCCCATTTGCTGCTCCAGCCTTACCTTGAGGAGCTAAAACTAAATAGTAAGTGTATCCCTCAGCTGAATTAAATATTCCGCTGTTTCCTAGAACAATATACTCAATCAATATCACCAATGAGTTCCAGTGTTAATATGTGTTGAGGAACAAGTTTTCGAGTGTTGATGTTGGTACATTTTATCAATATTTTGGACAGAATTATCCCAGGATTAAATGTTTTGCCTCAAAAATTATGTCAATGTTCGGAAGTACATATGTGTGTGAACAACTCTTTTCTGTGATGAACTGAAACAAGTCTCGGCTTCGGTCTCAACTTACTGATGCGCACCTTAATTCAATACTGAAGGTTGCTACAGCTCAGTCGTTAGTGCCAAACTTTGATGCACTGGTCCATACCAAGAGGTGCCAATTATCAGGAAGCAGCAGTAGCAAACAATAAGATTGATCAAGGTAAGTAAACACTTGATTTGTTTGTTTTTTAAGGGTTTCGCACGAGCGCAGACTAAATCGACCTTTCTTATTTTGTCGTACTACTCACCTAAGACGTGATTGCGAAGTGTTCATAATTATGTTACTTGGCCCGCATACTGTGTACTCATATTAAATCTGGCCCGCCTTGGCAAATGAGTTTGACACCCCTGGACTAGACTATACAAGATGTTTCCTATAATGGTACTACACATTGTATACCATTCGCGCTTCAGACTGCATACATACTTATATATTATTATCTCACGTATAAGTGAATATGTAGCTTAACAATCTACAGGATATTGCATAACATTACGTTAATTGTGTATAATACAATGATTGTTTTGTTTTCATTTAACTCTTTCCGGCTTTAAAGCGTGTTTGTTTTGGTCTGACGTCATCAGTTAACTGATTCCCATGGGACACACAGGAAGGGGATAGTCTGGTAGGGAGAGAAAGAGGAAAATAGAAAGTCTTTGTTACTTCTTCCTACACTGCCTAATATGCTTACGTTTCTATTCGTCTTTCAAGCTTTCCTAAAGACTCTAAGTCCAATTCCGTTACGTCATATGCAGTATATAATTATTTCCCTATATTTGAAACTACCTATCTCTTTATCCCTCACTGCTACTTCATTTCTTACTTTTTCTGTCACTCCTTTTTTTCCATCTTCTATTTCTACTGTATTGAATTGAATTGAAACAGTTTGTTTAGCCAGAAAAACACAGATACAGAGTGGATATAATAACAATATTAACATGGCTGAGCCAGTTGAGAACCTGAGCTCTCTTTTAGGCACCTGATATGTACTATACATTTATCTCAAGGAAGAATTATGTAACATTTAGTATCATCTGGAATAGTACAATAGCATGGTAGTAATAAGTACATCTCATAATGTTACCACGGTTATCACTTCAATATTTATTTATTTATTTATTTATTTATTTATTTATTTATTTATTTACTTTTTTATTTATATTATAAGTATATACATAAACTACAGTGGAATTGAAAAACATAAATATAATGGGGTAAGCAGTACAACATGGGTTGTACAGTAATAAGGTTGAACAAGAGGACAGAGCTGTCAGGATTATGTGTAGTTGGCAAAAATATTTAATGCAATGGTAATTTCCGATAAAACGGTTTTGATGGTACAATAAAAGCAGGTACTGTAAATATAGTAGGTATTACGAGAAATATTAATACTTAGGTAATAGATATTTTTTAAGAGATGATTTAAAGGAAGGAAGCGTAGTCTTTGCTCGGGTGGGTGGGGTAAGTTGTTCCACACCATCACACCATGATATTTTATGGAGGTCTGGGACTGAGAGGAGCGCATGGGGGTGGTCTTAGTAGCTCTGGGTGCCTTAGTTGTAGCTCTGATTATTCCGGAACTGGAAATAATTATTGTCAAGCAAGTGATTGATAGATATGTAAAAAAAAGAGGGCACAGCAGTAGGTGTTAATATCTTCGAATTTTAACATTTACAATTTAGCAGATTTTTCGTTTGTGTGATCTGATTTTTTCAAGTAAGTCATTGTCTGTACAATTCTTCTTCTTCTTCTTCTTCTTCTTCTTCTTCTTCTTCTTCTTCCCTGTATGTCTGTGTGTCTCTCTCTGTCTGTGTGTCTATCTCTCTTTCTCTCTGTGTCTCTCACCATATTTTGAGTGTGTGTGACGTCATAGGAAAGGAGGAGAATCTACCTTGCCCCAGCTTTAGGAAAACTATGCGCAGTAGCACTAGCTGGAAAGTTGCCCACAGCCGCACCCCAATCTAGCCCTGTGTCCTAACCCTGAATACGAAAAGTTTAACATTGAAATGCATTGCGTTAATCACTTGAGTACGATAAATTAACCCTGAGTACGATGAGATGATATCTTGATTACGATGTTCTAACCACTGAGTACATTATTTTCGTTATCAAGAACTATCTCATCTTATTCAAAAGTTCAACTCATCGTGCTCAAGAGACTAGTTGTACTTATGGGTAAAAATATCTTACTTCTAGGGCTAATTAATCGAACTTGAGTTAAACACACACACACACACACACACACATACACACACACACACACAGGAAGTCAATTTGCAAGGGTTCATAGTTAACTCAACACGGAATAGCAAGGTGAGCTACAGATATTTTGGTGAATGACTTTCTAACTGTAAAGATTGGAAATTGAGAGCTTACCTGCGCTCGTATGAGTATACCTGTACTTTGTTTGAGCATATCTCTCTCTACCTGTGTACCTGTGTGTGTGTGTGTGTTTGTGTGTGTGTGTAGTGCTCTATTTTCCTCCAGACAATCATTTTTTACAAATCCTACACCTAACTTGGACAGGGCTTTTTGTGGTATAAACACAAATAGGATGAGGGTGTGTTTGCCAGGAGCTGGGGTGGGGGATATAATTGACAGGATGGACAATATCTTGTCTGGTAATGGGAACAAACCCATTATCTGCCTCAGTGCAGGAGGCAATGATATTGGC
>NW_024746089.1:0-14455 GCF_018991925.1 Homarus americanus
TTATCCTTTTTTCCTCTTACTTGATCTCCCTTCCTCTCTCCCACTCTCCCCCTTTAATGATTCTCCTGCATTGTCTCTCTCTCTTTCTCTCCCTAGCGTCTCTTAATACGTTTTCTCTGTTTCTATCTCTTGCCATCTCTTCTTTTTTTTTAATTATCTCTTCCCCCTCTTCCCTCATTCGTGTTTCCTCTTCTTAGTGTTTCCCCTGCATCATCCCACTCCCTCGTTATCTCTCTCTCTCTCTTTTTCATTTTCTTCCCTTCTCATTTCCTTATATCTACTATTTATTTTTAAATTCCATGTTGTTGTTGTTCTTGTTCATCATCTTGTTCTTGTTTTTATCCTCCTCCTCCTCCTCCTCCTCCTCCTCCTTCCCCTCCCCCTCCTTCTCCTCCTCCTCCTCCTCTTCCTCTAGTTTACTGTACTTATTTCTTTCTTCTCGCATTCAATATTATGTTTTTATTTTTTCGTTGTCTCTTCAGTTCTTCTTTCTCTTCTCTTTTTCTTCTTACTCTTCTTTTCTTTTCTTCTTTCTCTCTTATTTTTCGTTTTTCTCTTTCACCTTCTTAATCCTGTTTCGTTATTCCTTTCTATACAGATTCGGTTTCACTTTCTCTTCCATACTTACATTTATTGCTTATTTTCCTTCTTCACCATTCCTTCTCTCCTCTCCCCATTCTCCTCTCGTTCCTCCTTCACACTTTCGTTAGTATTTTCTTTCCACCTCTCTACGTTGATTAATGACTTATATTCTTTATTTCCTTCTCAGTTCCTTCATTCCTTCTCATTTCCTTTATTCCCTCCTACACACACATTAACTAGTTCATTTCCTTTTTTCCTCTTCATTTCCCTGCCTTTTCCCTCCCTCTCTCTTTCCCTCCGCCCTCCTCCCTCCCTCAGTCCCTCCAACACATGAGGTTTTCTTAAAGGAACCAGAACTACACTAACAAGGTTAAGTACAATAAAGTTAACCTAACTCGATTGTGGGACCAGCAGCTTTAGGTCCCAGCCATGTTGACTCTTGCACGGACTCTAGTTTGTTTTGTACATTTGTAGAGATGAATCACGTCAAGACTATCTGGTATAAGCACACAGATGGACAACACAGACTCAGTGAAAAACAATGTGTCTTTATGTTGTGAGAATGTTATAATACAGTGGATAATTTTAACACTCTAGAAAGATTATACACTGTAGAAATTATTATTCATCGTTGAAAGATTATGTACTGTAGAACATATACACTAGGGTAATTATACATTGTAGAAAGACTAAACAAGTTAGAAAGAATATACACTGTTGAACTATACACTGAAAATATTATGCATTGTAGAAAGTTAACGGTACACTGAAGTAATTATGTACTGTAATCAAATTAAACAATGTAAATTTTATGTTGTGTAAGTCAACAAGTTTTAATGATGTAAAATAAGTTTCTACACTGTGAATAAAAACCAGGGTAAAAAATATCTTTATTTCTTTCTCAGTTACTACTTTCTTTGCCACTTACCTTACTCCTTCCTACGCACTTAATTTCCTTCTTTCCTCTTCATTCCCTACCTCCCTACCAGCCAACCTCCCTACCTCCCTACCAGCCAACCTCCCTACCTCCCTACCAGCCAACCTCCCTACCTCCCTACCAGCCAACCTCCCTACCAGCCAACCATCCAACCTCTCTGCCTCCCATCGGAACCAACGTATGTAATATTATACACTGAGACGATTGTTGTAAAATGAAAGGTAATGAATAGCGTACGTCATTAAAGGGTAGATTTAGCTGGAATGCATAACAAAAAAGAGTAAATGAAAAACACAAAATCAGAATCTTGAAGTGTATAAGAAAGCAATTTAATGAAAGTATTATGTAGAATTATTCATTGAACGCGAATCACCTTGAGGAAATTGAAAGGGAGCGAGGAGACGTCCTTTGGTGAGGTGTGGTGTTAGGAGCGTGTAGGTAAACCAGCTTAAACCATCTCCCTACACGTCTCTTGTTCTATAAACCCACATTAAAACTAATCGACAAACTTTAATCAAGATAGATTACAATTTTACTGATTGTGTAAAATTGTAAAACATGACAGAGAAGAATTTTACTGTGTGGCCAAAGAGTCAGTCAGTTGTGTCAGGGCGAAGCGTGCCAGGCAAGAATAAATATCAAGGTGATAAAGAATTTAAGTGTAGTGGGATGAAAAATCAAGCTCAGGCAGATCGTCCTTAGCTGGGGAAGAAATAATACTGTGGCTGCCATTAGTTTAGTGAGGCTTCATAGGAAACACACTAATCTGTACTGTTGGGGCTAACTTAGGGCTTTGAGAAGAAACACACACACACACACACACACACACACTCACACTCACACACTCACACACACACTCACACTCACACTCACACACACACTCACACACACACACACACACACACACACACACACTCACACACACACACTCACACACACACACACACACCTCACACACACATCCCACACACACACACACACACACACACACACTCACACACACACACACACACTCACACACCTCCACACACACACACACACACACACACACACACACACACACACTCACACACACACACACACACACACACACACACACACACACTCACACACACACACACACTCACTCACACTCACACACACACACACACTCACACACACACACACACACACACACACACACACACACACACACACACACACTCACACTCACACACACACACTCACACTCACACACACACACACTCACACACACTCTCACACTCACACACACACACACACACTTGAATCAGTTTAAAGCCACTAAGGATATTTTTTGTTAACATTGCCTATTTCCCATTTCTCCGTTCGTCACCCCGACGCTTCGAACAGATTACCTTTCATTGCGTCCCTCCTCCTCTTCCTCCTCCTTCTCCTCCTCCTCTTCCTTTTCCTCCTCCTTCCGATTATCACCACCACAGCGAATATAAGATCAAGAGAATCAATAGACGCGATGCTCCTCCTCTCTGGAGCTTTGAAAAAACAAACAAAAGAGCATCTGTTTAAACTCCAGTAAGTAAGGTACAACGATGTGCTTTTGTTTCTCGTTCCATTCCAAGAATTGCATTTGGACTTTTTTCTTCATCTTACTCACATTTCTATCAAATAGAATAGTGGATATTGTGCCTATCGGTTCAGTTTTAGATATTTCGTACGTGAAACAAAAGAGCATCTGTGAAACTCCTCTTCGTAATCTACAGTGATGTGCTTTTGTCTTCTCTTAAACCAAAAAAATAAACAAAGGGAACAATTTTCGCATCTCTGGCAATGTTATCAGAGTAAACAGTGAATATTGTGTGTATGTGTTTGGGTTTAGTGTAGTCTAGTCCTTACATTCCCTCTTATCCTACGTCTGAGCCGCCTGCGTTTGTCTTTATTTATGACGACTATCAGAAAAAAGGGGTGTGGTTTTTTCCTGTGTTGGCGATGATTTTAAACGACTGGGCTTCTTTTGAGTGTCGTGTATTGTGTGTGTGTAAGGATGGGTGTATGTGTGTGTATGAGAGGATGGGTGTGTACGTGTGTGTATGAGAGAGAGAGAGAGAGAGAGAGAGAGAGAGAGACGCAACAAACTAGTTCCTACCACACACACCACCAAGTCGTAAACATAAAACTTCTCTTCTTTTTTTTTCCTTTCGATCCTAAGTTAAATGTATTTATTTTGACTGTATTTTATGGTGTGGTCTTTAGTGTAGAACAAATATTTGACCACCTACGAACGTGTTGCTGCGTTTAATCCCAGGCTAAAGGCTTCATGTGTGACAGAGCAATCTAGGGGGAAGGAGGGAGGTGAGAGTAATGTAAACAATACGAGAGGAATGTATAATTCTCTAGCTAAATTTCCATCTCTCTCTCTCTCTCTCTCTCTCTCATAATAGATAACCTTCAAGGCCTGTGTGTTTTACCTCGCCTGCTGGCCACGGGCGACAGCTTAAAGGGGTCAGCTCTGTTTGGCTATTTAATATAATCTGCCCATTGAACGATTCCCAGTTATAATGGTCCCTTGTCCTAGTGGGCACCTGATGTAATGGGTCCCAGTACTAATAGGTCTCAATCTTAATGGGCCTCAGTCCTATTGGGCCCCAATGCTCTTGACCTAATGGGCTCTAGACCTAATAGGCTCCAAGACTAAATAACTAATGGACCCCAGAATTAATGGATTCCCACCATTAGGAGTGATTCCAACCTAAAGAGAAAATGGAATAAAATAAAAAAATAATGAAGAGAAAAAAATAGTTTAGCCAAGAGTGAAAATGAAAAAAAAGTGAAATAAAGAAAATGTACAAAGAATGAAGAAAAACGCAATGCTAATAAAAGAAGAAGTAACAAAAACGAAATTAAAAAAAGAATAAAAGACGAGAGAGAAAACTAGAACAAGAAAAATAAAACTGAAAAGATATAAACAAGAAACATTGAAGAAAAGAATAGAAGAAAAGAAAGAGAAGAGGGAGAGAAAAAATAGGAAAGAAAGAGAAGAGAGAGAAAGAAAAAAATAAACCCTTCTCGCTCTCTGGAGACTGTCAAGGTAAGAGCAGAAATTAATGACGATCTCCATTCGATTAACGGGGAATTGGCTTCGTGTAACCTCCTACACCTAATTGGCTCTTGAGGTCCTGTTAGATAATTAGACGCCAATATGTGGCCAGGATAATGCTCGTCCATGTGGAGGTGAGACAGCCCATGTGGAGGAGATTCAGTCCATGTAGGGGAGAGACAGAGGGGGGAGAATGTGTGTTTTAGGGGAGAATGTCTTTATAAGGAAATAAAATAGGGGAGCCACTGCCTAATGTGGAGAGACATAACGCCTATGTGGAGGGACAGAACGCCAATGTGTAGACAGAACGCTTATAATTATCGAGAGACAAAATCACACAAAATCCCTAACTAGTTGTGGATGAACGCCCCCTAACTACTTAAGGTACGACACGAGGTTGGGTTAGAGTAGGGGGTAGGAAGTGTCGAAATTGCACAAGGGATTCTTAATGTTGCTAATGAGTTTTTCTAATACCCAGTTAAGTGGAAGGATAAACAACGGAACTCTGTGGATTATCGGGGCAAGAAATTCGGTTTTTGATTAATTTTGGTCTGTCTCTCTGTCTGTCTGTACACACACACACACACACACACACACCAATAACAAATATCTCGTGGGAAAAAAACTTGTCTGTCCTGATCCTGATTCGTGGAGTCAAAAGAGGTCATCTACTGTCATCTATTCACTTGTCTCTTATTCTTGGTTTTCGTTGTGTAAGGTAAGGATAGCATCCTCAAATGGATTAGGGCGTAACCATTGGAGCAACATCACAAGTGGACCATGTGGGGATGGGGGGGGGATTCCACGCCCTTACCAGTCGGTGGGTCCTGATACCTTCCGTTGCCAACTACCGGATGGTACCATTCTCCACCTCCCAGGATGGGTGAGGATGGGGTGGGGGATGAAGTCGATTCCGCGCCCTTGTCAGTGGGTAAGGTCCTGATACCTTCCGTCTGCGCCTGACGGATGGTACCATTCTCCACCTCCCAGGATGGGCGAGGATGGGGGAGGGGGATGGGGGATGGGGGGATGGGGTTGGATTCCACGCCCTTCCCAGTCGGTGGGTCCTGATACCTTCCGTCGGCGCCTGACGGATGGTGCCATTCTCCACCTCCCAGGATGGGTGTGGATGGGGGACGGGATTTTTTTTAATTTTTTTTTATTTTATCTTTTTTTTTTGAGATTCCACACCTACGCTAATCCTCTCTCACCCTTCCCAGTCAGTGGGTCTGATACCTTACGTACACCACCCTACACCACCATACCCCGCCCACACACCACCCACTACACCCCCACTACACCACCATACCCAACACTACACCACCCTACACACACACTTCCCAGTCGGTGGGTCCTGATACCTTACCGTACACCACCCTACACCACCATACCCCATACTACACCACCCACTACACCCTCACTGCACCACCATACCCCACTACACCACCCACTACACCACCCTACACACACACTTCCCAGTCGGTGGGTCCTGATACCTTACCGTACACCACCCTACACCACCATACCCCATACTACACGACCCACTACACCCTCACTACACCACCATACCCCACATTACACCACCCACTACACCACCCTACACACACACTTCCAAGTCGGTGGGTCCTGATACCTTACCGTACACCACCCTACACCACCATACCCCATGCTACACGACCCACTACACCCTCACTACACCACCATACCCCACACTACACCACCCACTACACACACCCTTCCCAGTCGGTGGGTCCTGATACCTTACCGTACACCACCTACACCAACATACCCCATACTACAGTACCCACTACACCCCCACTACACCACCATACCCAACACTACACCACCCTACACACACACTTCCCAGTCGGTGGGTCCTGATACCTTACCGTACACCACCCTACACCACCATACCCCATACTACACCACCCACTACACCCTCACTGCACCACCATACCCCACTACACCACCCACTACACCACCCTACACACACACTTCCCAGTCGGTGGGTCCTGATACCTTACCGTACACCACCCTACACCACCATACCCCATACTACACGACCCACTACACCCTCACTACACCACCATACCCCACATTACACCACCCACTACACCACCCTACACACACACTTCCAAGTCGGTGGGTCCTGATACCTTACCGTACACCACCCTACACCACCATACCCCATACTACACCACTACACCTACCCACCACCATACCCCACTACACCACCACCACCCACACTACACACTTCCCAGTCGAGGTGGGTCGATACCTTACCGTACACCACCCTACACCACCATCACCCCGCACTACACCACCACTACACCTACACACACTTCCAGTCATTGGGTCCTGATACCTGCATGCCACCACCCTACACCACCATACCCCATACTACACCACCCACTACACCCTCACTACACCACCATACCCCACACTACACCACCCACTACACCACCCTACACACACACTTCCCAGTCGGTGGGTCCTGATACCTTACCGTACACCACCCTACACCACCATACCCCATACTACACCACCATACCCCATACTACACCCTGGGAAGGATGTGGATTCCCTCTCCTCATCCCCCACTCCCCACCATCCCTCTCACCCCACCCACCCCTTCATCCTCTCACCCTTCCCAGTCGGTGGTTCTTGGTACCTCCCAGGATGGGTGAGAGGATGATGGGTGTGGGTGGGTGGTTATAGTCGGGATGTCCTACACCCCCAATACACCACCCTACACCACCCTACCCAACACTACCCTATTTTATGACGTATTATTTGTGCTGTCTCAATTCTGATGTTGTTGACAAATGACCAGGAATTACAGTAATTATAAATGTTCTAATTATTATTCTCAATTATATTAATCATTTAAGTTAAAAAAAACACCAAAAGAATCGAACGACCCACCGCAACGCAACGAACCCAACGACCCACCGCAACGCAACGAACCCAACGACCCACCGCAACGCAACGAACCCAACGACCCAACGCAACGAACCCAACGACCCAACGCAACGCAACGAACCCAACGACCCCACCGCAGCGCAACAGGCCCAACGACCCAACGCAGCATAACCAGACAACGACCCAACGCAACCCAGAACCCAACATTAACGCAACAGAACCCAACGACCCAACGCAACGCAAGCAGAACCCAACGACCACCGCAACAGGCCAACGACCCAAACCCACCTGCTGGGTAACGACCCAGCACCAACGAACCCAACGACCCACCGCAACGCAACGAACCCAACGACCCACCGCAACGCAACGAACCCAACGACCCAACGCAACGAACCCAACGACCCAACGCAATGAACCCAACGACCCACCGCAACGAACCCAACGACCCAACGCAACGACCCACTACACTTTTTTTTCGTTTTTTTAATACACTACCCTTACACTACACTTTTTTTTATTTTTTTATTTTTTATTTTTTTTATTTTTTATTTTATTTTTTTTTATTTATTTTATTTTTTATTTTTTTTTTTATTTTTTTTTAGCACACCACCCACTACACCCACCCCTTCATCCTCTCACCCTTCCCAGTCAGTGGTTCTTGGTACCTTCTGTTGTTGGCTGACGGATGGTACCATTCCCCACCTCCCAGGATGGGTGAGAGGATGATGGGTGGGGGGTTATAGACGGGATGTCCTACCCTACCTAACCTACACCTACCCGAGAGTTTAGTTAATAAGTGATGAACTGGCTTGGCCTTGCCTCGATCTAGGACTGGAGGAGCTAGATAGAGATACTTACTTCGTCGTGTCACAGGCAGGGGAATTACTATCGACTTTTTGGAAGGTCTATTTATGTTACATTAGCTGTTTTTCCTGTTTTTCTTTAATAATTCATATATTTACGCAGTCAACCTCCAAAAGTAGACGTTTATTAACATAGAGATATAATGGGGCACTCCGTACAACATTCAAGCTATGTGGGCGTGTATGACTTGTCTTCTTGTGTACATGACTCTCGGGTGTGTGTGTGCGTGTGTGACTCTCTTGTGCATATGACTGCCATGTATGTGTGTGTATGACTATCTTGTTGTGTACATGACTGTCGTGTGTGCGTGTATGACTGTCTTGTTGTGTACATGACTGCCATGTATGTGCGTGTATGACTTTCTTGTGTACATGACTCTGGTGTGTGTGTGTGTGTGTGCGTGTATGACTGTCTTGTGCATATGACTGCCATGTATGTGTGTGTATGACTATCTTGTGTATATGTCTGTTGGATTCTCAAGTCTTTGTCCACTAAATTCCCTCACCTAAACCTTCTCCATTACCACACCCCTCATCCCCCACCCTCCACCCTCACCCCGCCAACCCCCACCCCACACCCTCACTCCCCCACCCTCACCCCCAAATGGCGAATTCATCTACTGTAAGTCACTCTTTTAAATTGGGGCATTAAAAAAACAAAAAAGCGTCAAAACAACAGAGACTCGACCGGCTCACTACCTACCATGTTGATTGCCCGCACAAGATGGACGAACAGACAGAATCTCATAAAAATAAAGTTCTTTTTTTCGCCCCCCGGCTCCGTTGTGGGTCGTTTGACCTGTGCCCGGGTTGGCAAATTCCCGTAAAAAAACCACACACAAGAGAGAGATAGAGGAGAACACAATATCAACTTAGTAACTCATCCTTCCATTTCATTTCCAGGAACAACTTAGTTCTCCACGAGGTTCACAACATTACCCGTGGAAAGCCATCGTTATTGGAACATGGGGAAATTTCGTCCGGCAACTATTTTTGAAACCAAAAGAAAGAAAATTGATTTGGATGGACATAAAATGTATAAATCTGCAAAGGAATAATATTTGTTATACGATATACTCCATACAGAACAGCACATGCAGAATTGTATTGTTCTTTTTAAAAGCGGTCCATGTTTGTGTACGAAAAATGCCGCCAGCCTCTACTCGCCGTTTATATCCTCCAAATTCGCCTAACCATCATAAAAGGTAAGCCTTTAAGATAACTAATATAACTAATTTATGTGTAGAAATGTATTGAAATCAAATTTAATTAAAAAAAAGTCGTAAATGGTCTATTTGAAGAGTGGTGAGAACAGCTTCCTCTGGGATGGTGAATGACGTCCTTTATCAGAATTAATATCGACCCAATTTTCGTAATGAGCGCAATTAATAACAGTCCAGCACTACCAAAATAATCATTTCCTTAGTATAATTACTTATTAGCCTAGATTTCATATTTTAATAAGTCCAAATATGCCAGGTAACTAGTGCTAGGTACTTCCCAGGCATGTTTCATTTGTGCATCAGTTTAACCACAATTTGCTACTAATAAGATAAATTCAGTGACCTAAATTCATGTTATATTTTTATATTCCCTTAGTGACTCGATGTATTACAAAAAAGAACTACTTTACGACTTGTTTGGGCCAACAGTTGGAGTGGTGATATTAATTAACTTTGCCATTCACAGTGGTAGAATCAAATGTAGATATATTGGCTTTGTATGTCCATGATTTCAACAAAAATGAATGTCCTTCTAAAATAAATGGAATTGATGATATTATTATCTTTTTGGCCATCCAGCGAATTTAATGATTTTAAGTTGACCGATTTTTACAGACAGAGACTGAGAGACAGACGGACAGAGACAGTTAGACAAACTAACTCTACCAAAGCACCAATCACCTACTGCGGCACCAAGAGACGCCAACCCCAGTAAACAGAAACCCTCCTCCTGGTGTACATTAACACAGTATAACCTTTTTCTTCTATATTTTAAATTTATTTCTGTTCCTTTTTCGCACCCCCCCTCCCCCCCAGGCCCCGTTGTGGGTCGTTTGATCTGTGCCCGGGTGGGCTAATTCCCATTAAAAAAAAAAGCAACTGGCTGGGCCCAGCCTCGAACTGGTCCCGGCGGTGCTAGACGTAGTTCGTCAGGCCACCGCCAGGGGTCTACTGTCGGCTTTTGTGAAGGTGGTTTTGTTGTTTTTCTTTAATAATTCATATATTTTCGTAGTTTTTCTCAGGATTTGTATGAATTTATACTCCAATAGCAGAGTTACAATTGTATTGAAGCTGTGTGTGGCCCTTTTACAGCCAATCTTGGCTACTAACTCAAGATACACTTGTGTGTGCGTGTTTGACTGTCGTGTGTATGAGTGTCGTGAATCATGAAGACATTTTGCAAGAACCTTTACCAAAACACATACAAAAGAATACCAAACAGTTATAAACAACAGCGAAACGGTAACTCTGCTATTTGAGTTTAAAATCACGTTAAGAACTGCGAAAATAAATCAATTATTGAAGAAAAACTGCAAAAATACCACATGTAACATAAATACAACTTCTGGAATGTTGATTAATGTCCTCTTGGCGGTGGTCTGGCGAACTAGGGGGGGGGTCACAGCTTCCATGGTAAACACTTTAAATATTATGAGTGTCTCTCACCCACAATGGAGAGGCCTACACTATTTTCTCTCACCACCGCTGTCTACACCTACACTATGGTTACTCACACGAGCCAGAAGCACCGGACATGGAGTAGAAAAATTGTCCTCGTTGCAGATGGTGACGTCATCGTGTGGGTGGCAACGGACCCTGGTGTTATGGTGAAGTAATGGTGAGGTGATGGTGATAGTAAAAGAGATGGTGAAGTTCTTGGGAAGGCCACAGTGAGGTAACGATGAGAATGGTGATATTATGGTGAAATGATGGTGAGGTGACTAGAGGAACTATTCACTAGAGGACCGATGCTGGTGAAGGGTTACTGGTGCACCACTGAAGTATGAATGAAGAAGTAATGATAAAAAAGATAGCTAAAAGGAATGATGGTGAGATATAAGAGAAGAGGTGATAGTGAGTTTTAATGGTGATGGTGAGCGTAATGGTCCGGGTTTACAAGCTTTTACATATACGTGAACGCTTTAAGATTATAACACACACACACACACACACACACACACACACACACACAAACACCATTTTTATCCTTCATATCCCGAGAAAATTTACTCAACTAAAATAAATAACTATGACCTGGAACCTGGACCACTATGTTATGCTGTAAAAATAAACTCCTAACTAGACCCCCACAAGGTACCATGTCTTATGGTCCTGTCCAGCAGTCACTTATCTTATTATCTTACCCAAATTTGAATATTTTACTCTTATTACTTTTGTTTTTCTTATCTTCTCTTATCTTCGGTGTTTATCTGTGTTTTCTTTGTTTAGAGGATTTTATGTTTATTATTTTATGTTTATCTACTGATGCCAAGTTACCACCAGTCTCTCTTTTCCCGTTTACCCTTCCTCCCGCACACCAACACTCCCTCACATCAATTCTTCACCCACAACACTGCCCACACAATAACACTCCCCCACACACCCCCTACACACTCACGACACTTGTCATCAAATATCGCCTCTTCTTCTCTCAATACACATTAGACCGACTTGTTGCCAGCCCTACATAATAATATACCATTGTCCTTCACTCCACCTATCACGTACGTCTGGGTGATAAGAATATATGTGGATAAATACACGTAAATATTAGTGACAGCGACGAATATATTCTCATACATATTAGAACAATGTTTTTCAAACGTTTTTTACTGCGACCCACAGCCAGAACAACAATTTGAATTGCGACCCATTAAACCTAAGTGTAATGATATGAAATGAGCTCAGGTTAGATTACGGGGGAAAAAACTACGATTACGAGTTTGCGTATGATGACTTAAGACACTGAGAACGATGACTAAGGTGTTGGGTATGATGACTTAAGACACTGAGAACGATGACTAAGGTGTTGGGTATGATGACTTAAGACACTGAGAACGATGGATTGGTTGTGTTGGGTGTATGATACTTAAGACACTGGCAGAACGATGACTGTTGTGTTTAAAAGATGATCTAAGACACTTGGGAGAGAACGATGACTAAGGTGTTGAGTATGATGACTTAAGACAGTGAGGACGATGACTGAGGTGTTGAGTATAATGACTTAAGACATTGAGAACGATGACTAAGGTGTTGAGTATGATGACTTAAGACACTGAGAACGATGACTAAGGTGTTGAGTATAATGACTTAAGACACTGAGAACGATGACTAAGGTGTTGAGTATGATGACTTGAGTGCCTTATCCCTAACGACTTAAAATCTTAAGTAGAATGATTTTCAAGTGTAATTATCCCTTAAGTGAGGATTATTTAAAAGTGTCGAGATCGTAAGTGCAATTACTTAACACTTGGACCACATGTAGTGTTAAGTGCAATTACTTAAGATCTGTGGATTTTGTGGATAATGTCCTAAAGTGCGATTACTTAAGACACTTGGAATGAAAAGATTAATTATTCCAAGTACGATTACTACTAAACAACTCGACTTGGACTGATGAAGCCTTTAAGTGTGATTAAGTGGCTTTCTTAAGTGTGATTATTTAAAATCTCTTATATCAATGACAGGAGACGTAAATAAGCGTACTTAAATATCAATTAAGACAATTTCATAGTTACATCCAAATTAATCAAGTTAATTACTTATCGTTTTTGGCTTCAACTATTCAAAACAACAACAACAATAAAACAACAATACCAACAATAAACAACAGAAGAAGAAGAAGAACAAGAACAAGAACAAGAAGAAGAACAAGAACAAGAACAAGAACTCAATATATCAATCCACTATTATCCTGTTTACTCATCTCTCTCTTTATCTCCTTCCACATCATCTTTATCATCGTCTTAATCTCTTGGCAGTCTTCTTCATCTTTGCCTCGTTTCTTAACTTCCTCCTCAGAGATAAGACCCGTAATGACAAGAGTGTTTAAGGCAGTTATTAGCGCCTTCACCCTTAACTATTGTTCCCTGCAGGCTGTGTATAACCTCGGGCACACACACACACACACACACACACAAACGTCTTGAGAACAGTCGATTGATATCTGGGTAATTACTGCCGTTCTTCGTTAGCTTTCTCTCTCTCTCTCTCTCAATATATTTCTCTGTCTGTCTTTGTCTATCTATTTATTCATCTCTCTCTCTCTCTCTCTCTCTCTCTCTCTCTCTCTCTCTCTCTCTCTCTCTCATTTGTTCACTGTCTTTGGGTTTCCTATTTTTATTCTTGGGCTTTCTGTCTCCCCTTCCTGTCATCGTCTGTCTGTCTATACGTCTCTGTCTCTCTTATCTGGTTCTCTCTTTTCGTTTATTTTTTTACATCACCACTTGTTTGTGTTCGTCTGTGTCCGTGATTGTCTCTGTGCTTGCGTGAGTGCGTGTCTGCATATGTAATTGCTTTGTGTGCGTGCGTGCGTTATGTCTATACACGCACACATATATAAGTAAGATAAATCATTCCATTTTTTAATTTCTCGACGCATTAACATATAGATAAGCATCCATGTTGTACTGCGAGAGGTCGAAGAAAATAATTTTTTTTAACCAATAAAAACCTTCCTTCTAATCATCTCGTTCGTTGATTGGCTTTCCCTCCCTGATACGTTTTATCCAAATATGCTGAACCATATTATGATGAGTGGTGAAACTCTTGATGCATTGCTCCCTCACTCCTCACTCACAAACGGGGGGGGAGGGGGGAGGGAGGGGGACAGACGTAGGGAGAGAGAGGGAGGAAGGGGAGAGAAAGAGGGGGAGAGGTAGGGAGATAGGGAGAGAGAGAGAAAAAAATAAACAAATATTGGCAGGGTGAACAACCTGTATCTATTGCCTCTCAAAAAACATAGCGTATATGTTTCAATATTCCCGAGAAGCAGTCAGGTCAGGGGTGGGGATGGGGCTTGATAATAAACAGAGAGAGAGAGAGAGCGAGCATAGCAAAACCAATAACCTTTTCC
>NW_024746090.1:0-6429 GCF_018991925.1 Homarus americanus
CTACTTGTATCTGTATCTGTACTTGTCTATTCTTACTATAGTATCTGTTCCTAGCATATCTGTACCTGTGCCTGTATCTGTACCTGTACTTGTATCTGTACTTATAATAGTAGTCTGTACTTGTATGTCTGTACCTGTACTTGTATCTTTTGCATCTGTATCTGTACGTATCTGTACCTGTACTTGTATCTGTACCTGTACTTGTATCTGTACCTGTACTTGTATCTGTACTTGTGTTAGTATCTGTACCTGTGCATATCTGTGCCCGTACTTATCTGTACCTGTACTTGTATCTGTACCTGTACTTGTATCTGTACCTGTTTTTTATATCTGCACCTGTACTTGTATCTGTACCTGTACTTGTATCTGTACCTGTACTTGTATCTGTACTTGTACTAGTATCTGTACCTGTACTTATCTGCACCTGTACTTGTATCTGTACCTGTGCATATCTGTACCTGTACTTGTATCTGTACCTGTACTAGTATCTGTACCTGTGCTTGTATCTGTACCTGTACTTGTATCTGTACCTGTACTTGTATCTGTACCTGTTTTTGTATCTGTACCTGTACTTGTATCTGTACTTGTACTAGTATCTGTACCTGTACTTGTATCTGTACCTGTACTTGTATCTGTATTTGTGTCTGTCCCATGTACTTGTACTTGTATCTGTACCTGTACTTGTATCTGTTCTTGTACCAGTATCTGTACCTGTGCTTATCTGTACCTGTACTTGTATCTGTACCTGTACTTGTATCTGTACCTGTACTTGTATCTGTTCTTGTACTTAGTATCTGTACCTGTACTTGTATCTGTACCTGTACTTGTATCTGTACCTGTACTTGTATCTGTACCTGTACTTGTATCTGTACCTGTACTTGTATCTGTACCTGTACTTGTATCTGTACCTGTGCTTGTATCTGTACCTGTACTTGTATCTGTACCTGTACTTGTATCTGTACCTGTACTTGTATCTGTATTTGTGTCTGTACATGTACTTGTACTTGTATCTGTAATATACTTGTGTCTGTACTTGTACTTGTATCTGTACCTGTACTTGTGTCTGTACCTGTACTTGTATCTCTACCAGTACTTGTATCTGTGTCTGCATTTGTGTCTGTACATGTACTTGTATCTACCTGTACTTGTATCTGTACCAGTACTTGTGTATCTGTACCTGTGCTTGTATCTGTACCTGTACTTGTATCTGTACCTGTAATTGTATCTGTACCTGTTTTGTATCTGTACCTGTACTTGTATCTGTACCTGTACTTGTATCTGTACCTGTACGCATCTGTACCTGTACTTTTATCTATGTTGTGTCTGTACATGTACTTGTGTACTTGTATCTAGCTATACTTGTGTCTGTACTTGTACTTGTATCTGTACCTGTACTTGTGTCTGTACCTGTACTTGTATCTCTACCAGTACTTGTATCTGTGTCTGCATTTGTGTCTGTACATGTACCTGTACTTGTGTCTGTACCTGTACTTGTATCTGTACCTGTTTTTGTATCTGTACCTGTACTTGTATCTGTTCTTGTACTAGTATCTGTACCTATACTTGTATCTGTACCTGTACTTGTATCTGTACCTCTACTTGTATCTGTACCTGTACAAGTATCTGTACCTGTTTTTGTATCTGTACCTGTACTTGTATCTGTACCTGTACTTGTATCTGTACCTGTTTTTGTATCTGTACCTGTTTTTGTATCGGTACCTGTACTTGTATCTATACTTGTACTAGTATCTGTACCTGTACTTGTATCTGTACTTGTATCTGTACTTGTACTAGTATCTGTACCTGTACTTGTATCTGTACCTGTACTTGTATCTGTACTTGTACTAATATATGTACCTGTACTTGTATCTGTACTTGTACTAGTATCTGTACTTGTACTAGTATCTGTACTTGTACTAGTATCTGTACCTGTACTTGTATCTGTACCTGTACTTGTATCTGTACCTGTACCTGTACTTGTACTATTATCTGTACGTGTACTTGTATCTGTACCTGTACTTCTATCTGTACCTCTACTTGTATCTGTACTTGTACTAGTATCTGTACCTGTACTTGTATCTGTACTTGTTCTAGTATCTGTACCTGTACTTGTATCTGTACTTGTACTAGTATCTGTACTTGTACTAGTATCTGTACTTGTACTAGTATCTGTACCTGTACTTGTATCTGTACCTGTACTTGTATCTGTACCTATACTTGTATCTGTAATTGTACTTGTATCTGTACCTGTACATGTATTTGTACCTGTACTTGTATCTGTACTTCTTGTGTATAAATCAACAAATGATGAAACAAAAGTTTATTTTTAACTTAATCAAATATAGTAAATCTTGACATTTCTTAAAATTTTCTGATGTTTTTGGTGTGATTGAGAGAGGTCATCATGGGTCACGGGTCTACCCTCATCATCTTGCTGGAGTTGTTAACCTGTGCTGGCGCCATCACCAGTGCCCAAGAAGGTAAATATCTTTATATTAAGGGTGCCAGCCTTCGAAAGACGACTGCACAAACACTGGGCACTTGGCAGAACAAGATGTCTAATATTATCAGTAATTCTAGATTTCAGTTACTAAGTCATCTTGCTGTCTATATATCAGGGTACTAGAACACCGTCCTCCTTCCCTCCCCCTATACTCTTTCCTATTGCCCCCTCCCCTCTTTCCTACTGCGCTCTCCCCTTTCCCCTTCCTTCCTCCTCTACGTCTCTCCTTCCATCCTCCCTCCTTCATTCTTTCTTCTCTGCATCATTCCTTCTCCCTCCCTTCTTCCCTCTCTCCCTCCCCCCTACTCTCCGTCTCTCGTTTCCACCTTCCTCTCCCTTTCCTTCCTTCACATGTTCAAGTTTAATCACCTTTTGATTAAACACCTTAATGTTACCTGGGGTAGATTAGGTTAGGTTAGGTTAGGTTCGGTTACTTAGTAAAAATGTTCCTTACAGGTTGATTTGAGATAAAACACAAAAATAATGTAAAAAAAAATTACACTAAGACTACCTTCACCAGATATGCGGTCATTTAAGGTAGAGTCTCACTGTTAATTTTGTTTCCTCTTTCTATTTCTCCTCTTCCTACTCTTCCTCTTCCTCCTCTTCCTCTTCCATTTCTTCTTCTTCTTCTTCTTCTTCTTCTTCTTCTTCTTCTTCTTCTTCTTCTTCTTTTTACCCCTTTCCTCCTATTTCTCCATTTCCTCCTCCCAAAATTCTTCCTCGTTCTTCTTGTTTTTCTTCTTCTCCCTTTCCTCCTCTTTCTCCCCCAATCATCTTCCTTCTCTTCCCCCTCCTTCTTATTCCTTTCCTTTTCCTCCCCTTTCTCCTCCCAATCCTCTTCTTCCTGTTCCTCCTCCTTCTTCGTTTCCTTTCCCCCTCCCCCTCCAACTCCCGTTTCTCTTCTCAATCCTCTTCCTTCTTCTTCCTCCTCCTTCTTCTTCGTTTGCATTTTCTCCTCTATCTCCTATTTTTCTTCTTAATCATCTTCCTCCTTCTCCTTCTTCTTCTTCTCCTTTTCCTCCTCTTTCTTCCCTTTTACCTCCCAATCCTCTCCTCCTACAGGTAAACAGACAGTCCAGGTAATGCGATTCAATGGGGATGGAGCTCGTCGCAGCGACACCTGGTTGGAATACGGAGATGCACCTCTTGTCGTGACGGGCGACTACACACTCTGTTTACGTTTCAATATACAGGTGTTCCGACTACTGACAGCTATAATATACCTCTTGGATACAACGGACTATGATCGCTTCCGTGAGTACCAGTTTTCAGTACCAGTTGTGAGTGAGTACCTGCTGTGTTTTGTGTACCATTTGTGAGTACCAGTCATGAGTACCAGTTCTAAGTGAGTACCTGTTGTCTTTTGAGTACCAGTTGTGTTTTGAGTACTGTTGTGTCTTCAGTACCACTTGTGAGTACCAGTTATTTTAAGTACCAGTTGTAAGTGAGTACCTGTTGTGTTTTGTGTACCAGTTTTGTTATGAATACTGTTGTGTTTTGAGTAACAGTTGTGAGTGCCAGTTTTGAGTGAGTACCTGTTGTGAGTGAGTACCTGTTGTGAGTGAGTACCTGCTTTTTTTTGAGTACCAGTTGTGTTTTGAGTACCAATTGTGTTTTGAGTATCAGTTGTGTCTTGAGTACCAGTTGTGTTTTGAGTACCAGTTGTGTTTGAGCACCAGTTGTGTTTTGAGTACCAGTTGTGTTTTGAGTACCAGTTGTGTTTTGAGTACCAGTTGTGTTTTGAGTTCCAGTTGTGTTTGAGCACCAGTTGTGTTTTGAGTACCAGTTGTGTTTTGAGTATCGCTATCCCATAACTTAGCAACGTGAAGTACGTTGAAGATGAATATAATAATGAGGATACTGAGGGCACATATGGCACAAAAAAATACATTGGTAACTCAATTCAACTTAGTCCTTAATATGTATCACTTAAAATTAATGTTACACCAATACACAACAAACAATGTTAAATGCAAAAGTTACAAACACAAATAAGGACCAAATTGTGCGTCATGAGTTCAATCACAGCCTTCTTACTTTATCACAACAGTTCAGGAGTGAAGGTTTGGAATTATACACATCACATAAGATTTAAATAATATTTAATAACAAAGGTTTACCATAACAAATGTACAGGTTACAAAATGAATGGAAAGATTACAACAAGAGAATAAATAATTAATATACCTGATTACTGACCAAACATCGTATGCAATGACTCCTTACAAAGTTAAACTGCACTTGGTTTTCCATCCTAAATAAACAACTAATATGTGCGCAGTACATAAACCATACACCACCTTACAACACAACAACTGATTGCACTATGCACACAATACATAATAATAGAGCAGCACTGAATATATATTACTAAACTAAACCAAATTAGAGAAAGTATCCACCAGTCACAAACCCAGGTGTCCATTCACCTCCAATGTCCAGCAGTGACTGACAAAACACGCCATGTACCGATGGACTAAAAGCCTAACAGCACTAATATAAGAAACTCCTACATTAAGCTGCAAATATAGTTAAACATACATACATACATTTTAGGAAAAAAATTAGGTATCAAGTACCAGTTTTGCTCACAAATAATTATGCAAAAATATTTTACATACATACATCCTGACACCAACGCGGAAGGGGAGGGTAATGAGTATCAAAATATTTCGCTATGCATAATGCAATGCATTACTGTGCATTATCAGATCTGCCTAATATGGCCTAGACAGGGTATCAGCAATAATGTTATCCTTACCCTTGATATGTCTAATTTAAACGTTATACTGTTAAAGCGCCAAATACCAGTGAGTTAAACTTTTTTTTTTCTTCATGTGAGTAACAAATTGCAAGGAGTAGTGGTTGCTATATACAATGATTTTCTGGTTCCTGTTCCTTAGGTATAAATCAAATTTATATAGCCCTATCAACAATGCAGCTGCTCCTTTCTCAATAGTAGAGTAATTTTTTTCATGAGGCTTAAATTTAGCAGACATGTAAGATAACCGGGTGCAAAACATGATTATTACCTGCTTGCAATAAAACTGCCCCAGCTGCTACATCAATCACATCTACTTGTCCAACAAATGGCTTATCAAAGTTTGGTCCCCTGAATACTGGTTTAGACATCAAAATGGCCTTAATTTTCTCAAATGCCTCTTGATAACTTTCCGTCCACACAAAATCCCTTTTAGGACTAACTCAATCAGTTAGGGCAGAATCTCAGATAATACCCTCCCATATCCAAAATGCGTTGAACTGCCTTTAAGTTTGTGGGAATGGTCAAGGTATCAATGGCCTCAACTTTAGCCTGGACTGGGGTCTCTGTACCATAGCCAATCTCATGTCCCAGAAATACTAGTTTGGCATGGCCAAACTCACTCTTAACGAGGTTAACAGTGAGCTGAGCACTATGAAGACGACTGAACAGACAATGAAGTGACTCAAAATGTTCACTCCATGTGGAAGAGAACACAATTACGTCATCAACATGTGCTCTGACACCATCCAAACCATTAATGACAACTGACATCAAACATTGGAAAGTGGGAGGGGCGTTACGCATACCAAATGGCCTAACGGTATACTGATACAAGCCATAAGGGGTAACAAATGCCGATATGTGTCTCGCCCGCTCTGACAAGGGTACCTGATAATACCTGTTAAGTAAGTCAATCTTTTTAATGTACTTTGCATCACCCACTGCATCAATTATTTTATCATCACTATGGGGAAGGGAAAGCTGTCTGCCTTTGTGAGGGAGGATACTTTTCTGTAATCAGTACACATTCTCGTAGTACCATCTAACTTTTGGACCAGGACACAAGGGAATGCCCACTCACTGTCACTAGGTTCAGCCAAATATTCATTAATCAAGAACTGCACTTTGTCATTGAGAATGCTAATATTCTAGGGAGACA
>NW_024746091.1:0-25628 GCF_018991925.1 Homarus americanus
TATGGGGAGGTGATCTATGAGGCTGCAGCAGCAGCAGGTGATGGTGGTGGACTGTGATTGGTATCCTGTAGGTGCAGCAGCAGCAGCAGGTGGTGATGGTGGACTGGTGAGGGAGGGGATCCTGGCGCAGTGGCAGCAGCAGGTGGTGGTGGACTGTGGGAGATGATCCTGTAAGTGCAGCAGCAGCAGCAGGTGGTGGTGGTTGTGGGGAGAGATGATCCTGTAGGTGCAGCAGCAGCAGCAGGGGTGGTGGTGGACTGTGGGGAGTTGATCCTGGAGATGCAGCAGCAGCAGGTGATGGTAGTGGACTGTGGGGAGTTGATCCTGTGGGTGCAGCAGCAGCAGCAGGTGGTGGTGAAGGACTGGGGAGTTGATCCTGTAGGTGCAGCAGCAGCAGGTAGTGATGGTGGACTGGTGTTGAGGGAGGGATCCTGTAGGCACAGTGCCAGCAGCAGGTGTGGTAGAGGACTTTGGGGGAGTTGATCCTGTAGGTGCAGCAGCAGCAGCAGGTGGTGGTAGAGGACTTTGGGGAGTTGATCCTGTAGGTGCAGGAGCAGAAGGTGGAGTAGTGGACTGTGGGGACTTGATCCTGTAGATGCAGCAGCAGCAGGTGGTGATAGTGGACTGTGGGGGACTTGATCCATGAATGCAGGAGCAGAAAGGTGAGGTAGTGATGGACTGTGGGGGAGTTGGTCCTGTATGTGCAGCAGGTGGTGAAGGACTGTGGGAGTTGATCCTGTAGGTGCAGCAGCAGCAGCAGCAGGTGGTGGTGGACTATGGGAGTTGATCCTGTGGAGTAAAGTAGCAGCAGCAGGTGGTGGTGGTGGTGGTGGTCTGTGGGGACAGTGATCCTGTAGTTGCGCAGCAGCAGTAGCAACTACAACAGCAGCAGCAGTAGCAGCAGCAGCAGCAGCAGCAATGAGGTGGTGGCCTGTGGGGAGTTGATCCTGTGGTGCAGCAGCAGCAGGTGGTGATAGTGGACTGTGGGGGACTTGATCCTGTAGATGCAAGGAGCAGAAGGTGGTGGTGATGGACTGTGGGGAGTTGGTCCTGTATGTGCAGCAGGTGGTGAAGGACTGTGGGGAGTTGATCCTGTAGGTGCAGCAGCAGGTGGTGATGGTGGTGGCCTGTGGGGGGAGTTGATCCTGTAGGTGCAGCAGGTGGTGATAATGGACTGTGGGGACTTGATGATCATGTAGATGCAGGAGCAGAAGGTGGTGAGGTGATGGACTGTGGGGGAGTTTGGTCCTGTATGTGCAGCAGGTGGTGAGAAGGACTGTGGGAGTTGATCCTCTGAAGCAGCAGCAGCAGGGAGCACCAGACGGGTGGTGGTGGGCTGGGGAGTTGATTGTGTGGTGCAGCAGCAGCAGGTGGTGAAGTAGTGCCTGTTGGGACTTGATCCTGTGTGTGCAGCAGCAGTAGCAGTTGTGTAAATTGGACTGTGGGGAGTTGATCATGGAGTAAAATAGCAGCAGCAGCAACAACAATAACAGTAGCAGCAGCAGGTGGGGGTGGTGGACTGTGGGGGAGTTGATCCTATAGGTGCAGCAGCTGCAGCAACAGCAGCAGCAGGTGGTGGTAGTGGACTGTGGGGGAGTTCATCCTGTAGGTGCAGCTGCAACAACAACAACAACAACAACAACAACAACAACACCAGCAGCAGGTGGTGGTAGTGTCCTTTGGTTGAGTTGATCCTGTAGGTGCAGCAGCAGTAGCAGCATCAGGTGGCGGTGGACTGTGGGGGAGTTGATCCTGTAGGTAAAGTAGCAGCAGCAGCAGCAACAACAACAGCCCCAGAAGCAGCAGCAGCAGGTGGTGGTGGTGGACTGGTGAGGGAGGTGATCCTGTAGGCACAGTGGCAGCAGCAGTTGGTTTTGGTGGACTGTGGGGGAGGTGATCCTGTAGGTGCAGCAGCAACAGCAGGTGGTGGTGGTGGACTGTGGGGAAGTTCATCCTGTAGGTGCAGCAGCATCAGCAGGTGGTGGTGGTGGACTATGAGGGAGTTGATCCTGTAGGTGCAGCAGCAGAAGGTGGTGGTGGTGAACTGTGGGGGATGTTGATCCTGTAGGTGCAGCAGGTGATGGTGGTGGACTATGAGGGAGTTGATCCTGTAGGAGCAGCAGCAGCAGGAGCAGAAGCAGCAGCAGGAGGTGGTGGTGGTGGACTGTGGGGAGGTGATCCTGTAGGTGCAGCTCCTGGTTGGTGGTAGTTGACTGTGGGGGAGTTGATCCTGTAGGTGCAGCAGCAGGAGCAGCAGCAGGTGGTGGTGGTGGACTGTGGGGGAGTTGATCCTGTAGGTCCAGCAGCAGCAGGTGGTGGTGGTGGACTATGGGCGAGGTGATCCTGTAGGTGCAGCAACTGGTGGTGGTGGACTGTGGGGAGTTGATCCTGTGAGTAAAGTAGCAGCAGCAGGTGGTGGTGGTGGTGGTGGTCTGTGGGGGACTTGATCCTGTAGTTGCAGCAGCAGCAGTAGCAGCAACAACAGCAGCATGTGGTGGTGGTGGACTGTGGGGGAGTTGATCCTGTAGATGCAGCAGCAGCAGCTGATGGTAGTGGACTGTTGGGGAGTTGGTTCTGTAGGTGCAGCAGCAGCAGCAGCAGGTGGTGGTGGACTGTGGGGGAGTTGATACTGTAGGTGCAGCAACAGGTGGTGGTGGTGGACTTTGGGGGGAGTTGATCCTGTAGCTGCAGCATTAGCAGGTGGTGGTAGTGGACTGTTGGGAGCTACTCCCAGGAAGTAGCAGCAACAGCAGGTGGTGGTGGTCTGTGGGGACTTGATCCTGTGCAGGTGCAGCAGCAGTAGCAGCAACAGCAGCCCCAGCAGCAGGTGGTGGTGTACTCAGGGGGAGTTGATCCTGCAGATGCAGCAGCAGGTGATGCAGAACTGTGGGGGAGTTGATCCTGTGCAGCTGCAGCAACAACAACAACAGCAGCAGCAGTAGTAGCAGCAGCAGCAGGTCGTGGTGGCGGCGGCCTGTGAGGGAGTTGATCCTGGAGGTGCAGAAGCAGGTGGTGGTGGTGGCCTGTGGGGGGAGTTGATCCTCTAGCTGCAGCATTAGCAGGTGGTGGTAGTGGACTGTTGGGGAGTTGATTCTGTAGGTGCAGCAGCAGCAGCAGGTGGTGGTGGACTGTGAGGGAGTTGATCCTGTAGGTGCAGCCGCAACAGCAGCAGGTGGTGGTAGTGGACTGTGTGGGAGTTGATCCTGTAGGTGCAGCAGCAGCAGGTGGTTATGGTGGACTGTGGGGGAGTTGATCTTGTAGGTGCAGCAGCTGCAGCAACAGCAGCAGGAGCAGCTGGTGGTGGTAGTGGACTGTGGGGGAGTTCATCCTGTAGGTGCAGCAGCAGCAGCAGCAACAACAACAACAACAACAAGAACAACAACAACAACAATAACAATAATAACAACAGCATCACCAGCAGCAGCAGGTGGTGGTAGTGTACTGGGGGATTGATCCTGTAGGTGCAGCAGCAGCAGGTGGTGGTAGTGGACTGATGGGAGTTGATCCTGTAGGTGCAGCAGCAGCAGCAGCAGGTGGTGGTGGACTGTTGGGGAGTTGATCCTGTAGGTGCAGCAGCAGCAGGTGGCAGTGGACGTGGGAGTTGATCCTGTAGGTAAAAGTAATAGCAGCAGCAGCAGCAGCAACAACAACAACAACAACAACAACAACAACAACAACAACAATATTATTGGCAGCAGCAGGTGGTGGTGGTGGTCTGTGGAGTTGATCCTGTAGGTGCAGCTGGCAGCAGTAGCAGCAACAACAGCAGCCATCAGGTGCAGCAGCAGGTGGTGATGGTGAACTGTTGGGAGTTGATCCTGTAGGTGCAGCAGCAGCAGCAGGTAGTGGTGGTGGATTGGGGGGGTTGATCCTGTAGGTGCAGCAGCAGCAGCAGGTGGTGGTGGGCTGTGGTGGAGTTGATTCTGTAGGTGCAGCAGCTGCAACTGGGTGGTGGTAGTGGACTGTGGAGTTGATCCTGTAAGTTGCTGCAACAACAACAACAACAGCAACAGCAGCAGTAGCAGCAGGTGGTGGTAGTGAACTGTGGGTGAGTTGATCCTGTAGGTGCACCAGCAGCAGCAACAAGGCAGCAGCAGGTGGTGGTGGTTGACTGTTGGGAGTTGGTGCTGTAGGTGCAGCAGCAACAGCAGCAGCAGCAGGTGGTGGTGGTGGACTGTGGGGGAGTTGATCCTGTAGCTGCAGCATTAGCAACAGGTGGTGTTGGTTGACTGTGGGAGTTGATGCTGTAGGTGCAACAGCAGCATCAGCAACAACAGCAGCAGCAGCAGGTGGTGGTAGTGGACTGTGGGAGTTGATCCTGTAGTGCAGCAGCAGCAGGTGGTGATGGTGAACTGTGGGGGAGTTGATCCTGTAGGTGCAGCAGCAGCAGGTGGTGGTAGTGGACTGTGGGTGAGTTGATCCTCCTGTAGGTGCAGCAGCAACAACAAATAAGAGCAGCAGCAGGTGGTGGAAGTGTACTGTGGGGAGTTGATCCTGTAGGTGCAGCAGCAGGTGCTGGTGGACTGTGGAGTTGATCCTGTAGGTGCAGCAACAACAACAACATAAGCAGCAGCAGCAACTGGCAGGTGCGCACAGTGGACTGTGGGATTGGTACAAGGTGCAGCAACAACAACAACATAAGCAGCAGCAGCAGCAGGTGGTGGTAGTGGACTGTGGGGCAGTTGATTCTGTAGGTGCAGCAGCAACAGCAGGTGTGGTGGTGGTGGACTGTGGGGAGTTGATCCTGTAGGTGCAGCAACAGCAGGATGGTGAGGTGAACTGTGGGAGAGGTGATCCTGTAGGTGCAGTGGCAGCAGGTGGTGGTGGTGGACTGTGGGAGGTGATCCTGTAGGTGCAACAGGTGGTGGTGGACTATGGGGAGTTGATCTGTAGGTGCAGCTGCAGGAGTGGTGGTAAGACTGTGGGGGAGTTGATTCCTTAGGTGCAGCAGCAGCAACAGCAGCAGCAACAGGTGATGGTGGTTGGCCAGCAGCAGGTGGTGGCTGGTGACTGTGGGCGAGGTGATCGTGCAGGTGCAGAAGCAACAGCAGGTGGTGGTGGTGGACTGTGGGGAGCGATTCCTGCAGCAGCAACAGCAGGGGTGGTGGTGATTACGGGGGAGGGATCCTAGGTGCAGGAGCAGCAACAACAACAACAACAACAGCAGCAGCAGCAGCAGCACGTGCGGCGGCCTGTGGGGAGCGATTCTGCAGGTGCAGTAGCAGGTGGTGGTGGTGGTCGGGGGAGCTGACTTAGAGGCAGCATTAGCAACAGGTGCTGGTGGTTGACTGTGGGGGGATTGATGCTGCTGGTGCAGCAGCAGCATCAGCGATGCGAGCAGCAGGTGGTGGTAGTGACTGTGGAGGAAGCATCTGTGCAGCAGCAGCAGGTGGTGACGACTGGGGAGTGATTCTGTGCAGCAGCAGCAGCAGCAGGTGGTGGCAGTGACTGTGGGTGAGCGATTCTGCAGCAGCAGCAGCAGGTGGTGGTAGTAGACTTTGGGGAGAGGATTCTGCAGGCAGCAGCAGCAACAACAACAACCACAGCAGCAGGTGGTGGTGGCGGCGGCCTGTGGGGGAGTTCATCCTGTGGTGCAGCAGCAGCAGCAACAGCAGCAGGTGGTGGTGGTGGACCGGGGAGTTGATCCTGTAGCTGCAGCATTAGCAACAGGTGATGGTGGTTGACTGTGGGGAGTTGATGCTGTAGGTTCGGCAGCAGCAACAGCAGCAGCAGGTGGTGGTGGTGGCCTGTGGGGGAGGATCCTGCAGCTGCGCATTAGCAACAGGTGCTGGTGGTTGACCGTGGGGAGTTGATGCTGTAGGTGCAGCAGCAGCATCAGCGACAGCAGCAGCAGCAGCAGGTGGTGGTAGTGGACTGTTGGGGAGTGGATCCTGCAGGTGCAGCAGCAGCAGGTGGTGACGGTGACTGTAGGGGAGCGATTCTGGTGCAGCAGCAGCAGGTGGTAGTGGACTGTGGGTGAAAGGATCTCTCAGGTGAGCAGCAGCAGCAGCAAGAACAACAAGAGCAGCAGACTGGTGGTGGTAGTGTAATGTGGGGAGTGATCTTGTAGGTGCAGCAGCAGGTGGTGGTGGACTGTGATGGAGTGATCTGTAGGTGCAGCAACAACAACAACAACACAAGCAGCAGCAGCAGGTGTTGGTGACTGGGGGGAGTGATCCTGAGGTGCAGCAGCAACAACAACAACAACAGCAGCAGGTGTTGGTGACTGTGGGGGAGTGATTCTGTAGGTGCAGCCAACAACAACAACAACAACAAAGCAGCAGCAGCAGGTGTTGGTGATCGGGAGTTGATTCTGTAGGCAGCAGCAGCTGCAGGTGGTGGTGGTTACTGTTGGGGAGTGATTCTGCAGGTGCAGCAGCAGCAGGTGGTGGTAGATGGGGGGAGGTGATTCTCAGGTGTAGCAGCAACAGCAGGTGGTGGTGACTGGGGAGATGACTGGCAGCAGCAGCAACAGCAGGATGGTGGTGGTGACTGGGGGAGCGATTCTGTAGGCAGCAGCAGCAGCAGGTCGTGGTGGACTGTGGGAAGGTGATTTGTAGGTGCAGTGGCAGCGGCAGGTGTTGGTGGTGGACTGTGGGGAGGTGATCTGCGCAGCAGCAGGTGGTGGTGGACTGTGGGGTAGTTGATGCTGTAGCAGTGAGCTGCCGAGTGGTGGTGACTGTGGGGAGTTGATTCTTAGATGCAGCAGCAACAACAGCAGCAGCAACAGGTGATGGTGGTAGTGACTGTGGGGAGGTGATCTGTAGGTGAAGCAGCAACAACAGGTGGTGTAGACTGTGGGGAAGTGATTCTGTGCAGCAGCAACAGCAGGTGGTGGTGGTGGTGATTGTGGGGAGGTGATCCTGTAGATGCAGGAGCAGAAGGTGGTGGTGATTGGGACTGGGGAGCCTGTATGTGCAGCAGGTGGTGAAGGACTGGAGGATTGATCCTGTATGTGCAGCAGCAGGAGCACCAGGTGGTGGTGGTGGGCTGGGGAGTGATCGTGCAGGCAGCAGCAGCAGGTGGTGGTAGTGACTGTTGGGGAGCGATTCTGTAGTGCAGCAGCAGTAGCAGTTGTGTGGTGGACTGTGGGGAGTTGATCCTGTAGGTAAAGTAGCAGCAGCAGCTTCTATACTAAGTAGCAGCAGCAGGTGGTGGTGGAAGTCTTAAGGAGTTTATCATGTAGGTGCAGCAGCAGCAGTAGCAGCAACAACCAACAACAGCCCCAGCAGCAGCAGCAGCAGCAGGTGGTGGTGGTCTGTGGGGAGTTGATCCTCTAGGGTGCAGCAACAGCAGCAGCAGCAGTGGCGGTGGACTGAGGGGAGTTGATCCTGTAGGTAAAGTAGCAGCAGCAGCATCAACAACAATAAAGAGTAGCAGCAGCTGGTGGTGGTGGTCTGTGGGAGTTGATCCTGTAGGTGCAGCAGCAGCAGTAGCAGCAACAACCCCAGCAGCAGCAGCAGCAGCAGCAGGTAGTTGGTGGTGGACTGGTGAGGAGGTGATCCTGTAGGTGCAGCAGCAACAGCAGGTGGTAGTGAAGTGGACTGCGGGATTCATCCTGTAGTGCAGCAGCATCAGCAGGTGAGTGGTGGTGGACTGAGGGAGATGATCCTGTAGGTGCAGCAGCAGAGGTGGTGGTGGTGGTGGACTGTGGGGATGATCCTGTAGGTGCAGCAGGTGGTGGTGGCCGGTGGAGTTGATCCTGTAGGAGCAGCAGCAGCAGGCAGCAGCAGCAGGAGGTGGTGGTGGTGGACTGTGGGAGAGTGATCCTGGTGCAGTTGCTGGTGGTGGTAGTGGACTGTGGAGTTGATCCTGTGGGTGCAGGGCAGCAGCCTTTAACAACAGCAGCAGCAGCAGCAGCAGCAGGTGGTGGTGAGTGGACTGGTGAGAGGTGATCCTGTGGGCACAGTGGCAGCAGCAGGTGGTATTGGTGGACTGTGGGAGGTGATCCTGTAGGTGCAGCAGCAACAGCAGGTGGTGGTGGTGGACTGTGGGAGTTCATCCGTAGGTGCAGCAGCATCAGCAGGTGGTGGTGTGGTGGACTATGAGGGAGTTGATCCTGTAGGTGCAGCAGCAGAGGTGGTGGTGGTGGACTGTGGGAGTTGATCCTGTAGGTGCAGCAGGTGGTGGTGTGGTGGCCGGTGGGGAGTTGATCCTGTAGGGCAGCAGCAGCAGGAGCAGCAGCAGCAGGAGTGTGGTGGTGGTGGACTGTGGGGAGAGGTGATCCTTGTAGGTGCAGTTGCTGGTGGTGGTAGTGGACTGTGGGGAGTTGATCCTGTAGGTGCAGCAGCAGCAGGTGGTGGTAGTGGACTGTTGGAGTTGATCCTGTATGTGCAGCAGCAGCAGGTGGTGGTGGACTGTGGGAGTTGATCCTGCAGGTAAGTAGCAGCAGTAGCAGCAACAAGCAGCCCCAGCAGCAGGTGGTGGTGGTGGACTGTGGGGGGTGATCTGTAGATGCAAGGGTGATGGTAGTGGACTGTTGGGGTTGGTTCTGTAGGTGCAGCAGGAGCAGCAGGAGATGAGTGTGGACTGTGGAGTTGATCCTGTAGGTTGCAGCATGGTGGTGGTGGTGGCCTGTGGGGGATTGATCCTGTAGCTGCAGCATTAGCAACAGGTGCTGGTGGTTGACTGTGGGGAGTTGATGCTGTAGGTGCAGCAGCAGCATCCTGACAGGAGCAGCAAGCTGGTGGTGATGGACTGTGGAGAGTTGATCCTGTAGGTGCACTTGGTGGTGATAGTGGACTGTGGGTAGTTGATCTGTAGGTGCAGCAGCAACAGCAGCAGAGGGCAGCAACAGCAGCAGGAACAGCATCAGGTGGTGGTGTGAGTGGACTGTCGGGAGTTGATCCTGTAGGTGCAGCAGCAGCAGGTGGTGTGTGGACTGTTGGGAGTTGATCCTGTAGGTAAGCAGCAGTAGCAGCAGCAGGTGGTAGTGGACTATGGGGAGTTGATCCTGTGGAGTAAAGTAGCAGCAGCAGCAGGTGGTGGTGGTGGTCTGTGAGCAACGTGATCTCAGTTGCTGCAACGGCAGTAGCAACAACAGCAGCCCCAGTAGCAGGTGGTGGTGGTGGACTGTTGGGGAGTTGGTTCTGTAGGTGCAGCAGCAGGTGGCTGTGGACTGTGGGGAGTTGATCCTGTGGGTGCAGCAGCAGCAGCAGCAGACGGTGTGGTGGACTGTGGGAGTTAGAATCCTGTAGGTGCAGCAGCAGGTGGTGGTGAGTGGCCTGTGGGGGAGTTGATCCTGTAGGTGCAGCAGCAGCATTAGCAGGTGGTAGTAGTGGACTGTTGGGGAGTTGATTCTGGTAAAGAAAGTAGCAGCAGCAGCAGGTGAGTAGTGGTGGTGGTCTGTGGGGACTTGATCCTGTAGGTGCAGCAGCAGCAACAGCAAGTAGCCCCAGCAGCAGGTGGTGGTGGTGGACATGGGGAAGTTGATCCTGTAGATGCAGCAGCAGCAGGTGATGGTAGTGGACTGTGGGAGTTGATCCTGTAGGTGCAGCAGCAGCAGCAACAACAGCAGCAGCAGTAGTAGCAGCAGCAGCAGGTGGTGGTGGCAGCAGCCTGTGGGGATTGATCCTGTAAGGTGCAGCAGCAGGTGGTGGAAGGTGGTGGCCTGTGGGAGTTGATCCTGTAGCTGCAGTGGCAGGTGGTGGTGGTGGACTGTTGGGAGTTGATTCTGTAGGTGCAGCAGCAGCAGCAGGTGGTGAGGTGTGGACTGTGGGGAGTTGATCCTGTGAGGTGCAGCAGCAGGCTGGCAGCAGCAACCGCAGCAACAGCAGCAGCAGGTGGTGGTAGTGGACTGTGGGGAGTTGATCCTGTAGGTGCAGCAGCAGCAGGTGGTTATGGTGGACTGTGGGAGTTGATCTTGTAAGTGCAGCAGCTGCAGCAACAGCAGGAGCAGCAGGTGGTGGTAGTGGACTGTGGGGAGTTCATCCTTAATAGGTGCAGCAACAGCAGCAGCAGCAGCAGCAGCAGCAGCAGCAGCAGCAACAACAACAACAACAACCAACAACAGCAACAACAACAACAACAACAACAATAACAACAATAATAACAACAGCATCACCAGCAGCAGGTTGGTGGTGGTATGCTTTAAGGAGTTGATCCTGTAGGTGCAGCAGCAGCAGGTGGTGGTAGTGGACTGTTGGGAGTTGATCCTGTAGGTGCAGCAAGCAGCAGCAGCAGGTGGTGGTGGACTGTTGGGGAGTTGATCCTGTAGGTGCAGCAGCAGCAGGTGGCAGTGGACGTGGGAGTTGATCCGCCAGGTAAAAATGTGCTTGGCAGCAGCAGCAGCAACAAGCAACAACAACAACAACAACAATAACAGTGCAGCAGCAGGTGGTGGTGGTGTGGTCTGTGAAGGATTGATCCTGTAGGTGCAGCAGCAGCAGTAGCAGCAACAACAGCAGCCATGGCAGCAGCAGCAGCAGCAGATGGTGAGGTGGTGGGTGTGCTGTGGGAGTTGATCCTGTAGGTGCAGCAGCAGCAGCAGGTGGTGATGAGTGAACTGTTGGGAGTTGATCCTGTAGGTGCAGCAGCAACAACAGGTGGTATTGGTGGATTGGGGGAGTTGATCCTGTAAGGTGCAGCAGCAGCAGCAGGTGAGGTGAGTGAGCTGTGGTGGAGTTGATTCTGCCAGGTGCAGCAGCTGCAGCAGGTGGTGGTAGTGGACTGTGGGGAGTTGATCCTGCAGGTGCTGCAACAACAACAACAACAGCAACAGCAGCAGTAGCAGCAGGTGGTGGTAAGTGGACTGTGGGTGAGGAGTTGATCCTGTAGGTGCACCAGCAGCAGCAACAGAGCAGCAGCAGGTGAAGGTGAGGTAGTTGACTGTTGGGGAGTTGGTGCTGTAGGTGCTGGCAACAACAACAGCAACCAGCAGGTGGTGAGTAATTAGACTGTGTGGGGGTTGATCCTGTAGCTGCAGCATTAGCAACAGGTAGTGTTGGTTGACATGGGGAGTTGTTGCTGTAGGTGCAACAGCAGCATCAGCAGCAACAGCAGCAGCAACAGGTGGTGGTAGTGGACTGTGGGGGGAGTTGAGCCTGTAGGTGCAGCAGCAGCAGGTGGTGATGGTGAACTGTGGGGGAGTTGATCCTGTAGGTGCAGCAGCAGCAGGTGGTGGTAGTGGACTGTGGGTGAGTTGATCCTGTAGGTGCAGTAGCAGCAACAATAAGAGCAGCAGCAGGTGGTGGAAGTGTACTGTGGGAGTTGATCCTGTAGGTGCAGCAGCAGGTGTGCTGGTGGACTGTAGGTTGATCCTGTGGGTGCAGCAACAACAACAACATAAGCAGCAGCAGCAGCAGGTGCTGGTGGACTGTGGAGTTGATCCTGTAGGTGCAGCAACAACAACAACATAAGCAGCAGCAGCAGCAGCAGGTGAGGTAGTAGTGGACTGTGGGGGAGTTGATCCTGTGAGTGCAGCAACAACAGCAGAGTGGTGGTGGTAGACTGTGGGAGTTGATCCTGTAGGTGCAGCAGCAACAGCAGGATGGTGGTGAGTAGACTGTAAGGGAGTTGATGCTATAAGTACAGCAGCAACAGCAGATGGTGGTGGACTGTGGGAGAGGTGATCCTGTAGGTGCAGTGGCGAAAGCAGCAGTTGGTGGTGGTGGACTGTGGGGGAGAGTGATCCTGTGGAGTGCAGCAGCAGGTGTGAGTGGTGTGGACTATGGGGTAGTTGATCCTGTAGAGTGCAGCTGCAGGGTGGTGTGGTAGACTGTGGGGGGAGTTGATTCTTGGGTGCAGCAACAACCAACAGCAGCAACAACAGGTGATGGTGGTTGTCTGTGGGGAAGTTAATCCTGTAGGTGCAGCAGCAACAGCAGGTGGTGGTGGTGGACTATGGGGTAATCCTTTGAGTGCAGCAGCAGAAAGGTGGTGGTGGTGGACTGTGGGGAGTTGATCCTGTAGGTGCAGCAGGTGGTGAGTGGTGGCCAGTGGGAGTTGATCCTGTAGGAGCAGTAGCAGGTGGTGGTGGTGGTGGTCTGTGGGGGGAGTTGATCCTGTGGCTGCAGCAGTAGCAGCAGGTGCTGGTGGTGGCTGTGGGGGAGTTGATGCTGTGGGTGCAGCAACGGCACATCAGCTTGACAGGAGCAGCAGCAGGTGATGTGGTGGACTGTGGAGTTGATCCTGTGGGTGCAGCAGCAGCAGGTGGTGACGGTGGACTGTGGGGGTTGATCCTGTAGGTGCAGCAGCAGCAGCAGGTGGTGGCAGTGGACTGTGGGTGAGTTGATCCTGTAGATGCAGCAGCAGCAGGTGATGGTAGTGGACTGTGGGGGAGTTGATCCCATAGCAGGTGCAGCAGCAGCAACAACAACAACAGCAGCAGTAGTAGCAGCAGCAGCAGGTGGTGGTGGCAGCAGCCTGTGGGGAGTTGATCCTGTAGGTGCAGCAGCAGGTGTGGTGGTGGCCTGTGAGAGTTGATCCTGTGGCTGCAGCATTAGCAGGTGGTGGTAGTGGACTGTTGGGAGTTGATTCTGTAGGTGCAGCAGCAGCAGCAGGTGGTGGTGGACTGTGGGGGAAGTTGATCCTGTAGGTGCAGCAGCAGTAGCAGCAGCAGCAGCAGCAGGTGGTGGTAGTGGACTGTGGGGAGTTGATCCTGTAGGTGCAGCAGCAGCAGGTGGTTATGGTGGACTGTGGGAGTTGATCTTGTAAGTGCAGCAGCTGCAGCAACAGCAGCAGAGACAGCAGGTAGTGAGTGGACTGTGGGGGAGTTCATCCTGTAGGTGCAGCAGCAGCAGCAGCAAGACAACAACAACAACAACAACAACAGCAATAACAACAATAATAACAAACAGCATCACCAGCAGCAGCAGGTGGTGGTAGTGTACTTCAGGGAGTTGATCCTGTGGGTGCAGCAGCAGCAGGTGGTGGTAGTGGACTGTTGGAGTTGATCCTGTGGAGTGCAGCAGCAGCAGCAGCAGCAGGTGGTGGTGGACTGTTGGGGAGTTGATCCTGTGGGTGCAGCAGCAGCAGGTTGGCAGTGGACGTGGGGGAGTTGATCCATGGGTAAAAAGTGTGGCAGCAGCAGCAGCAACAACAACAACAACAACAGCAACAACAACAACAATAACAGTAGCAGCAGCAGGTGGTGGTGGTGGTCTGTGAGAGAGTTGATCCTTAGGTGCAGCAACGTCTAGCAGCAACAACAGCAGCCATGGCAGCAGCAGCAGCAGCAGGTGGTGGTGGTGGTGGACTGTGGGAGTTGATCCTGTAGGTGCAGCAGCAGCAGCAGGTGGTGGTCGTGGATTGGGGGGAGTTGATCCTGTGGGTGCAGCAGCAGCGGCAGGTGGTGGTGGAGCTGTGGTGGAGTTGATTCTGTAGGTGCAGCAGCTGCAGCAGGGTGTGGTGGTAGTGGACTGTGGGGAGTTGATCCTGTAGGTGCTGCAGCAACAACAGCAGCAGCAACAGCAGTGGCAACAGGTGGTGGTAGTGGACTGTGGGTGAGTTGATCCTGTGGAATTGCACCAGCAGCAGCAACAAGAGCAGCAGCAGGTGGTGGTGGTTGACTGTTGGGAGTTGGTGCATGGGTGCAGCAGCAGCATAACAACAGCAGCAGAATGAGGAGGTGATGGTGTGGACTGTGGGAGAGTTGATCCTGTAGCTGCAGCATTAGCAACAGGTGGTGTTGAAGTTGACTGTGGGGGAGTTGATGCTGTGGGAATTTAACAGCAGCAGCAGCAAGTGGTGGTAAAGTGGACTTTGGGGAGTTGATCCTCTGTGCAGCAGCAGCAGGTGGTGATGGTGAACTGTGGGGGAGTTGATCCTGTAGGTGCAGGAGCAGCAGGTGGTGAAAGTAGTGGACTGTGGGTGAGTTGATCCTGTAAGTGCAGCAGCAACAACAATAAGAGCAACAGCAGCAGGTAGTGGAGAGTGGCACTGTGGGGAGTTGATCCTGTAGGTGCAGCAGGTGCTGGTGGACTAATGGAGTTGATCACTGTAGGTGCAACAACAACAACAACATAAGCAGCAACAGCAGCAGTGCTGGTGGACTGTGGAGATTGATCACTGGCAAGTGCAGCAACATAACAACAACATAAGCAGCAACAGCAGCAGAGTCAGGTGAGTGGACTGTGGGGCAGTTGATCCTGTGGGTGCAGCAGCAACAGGTGGTGAGTGGTGGACTGTGGGAGTTGATCCTGTAGGTGCAGCAGCAACAGCAGGATGGTGGTGGTGGACTGTAAGAGTTGATGCTATAAGTGCAACTTAGCAACAGCAGCAGCAGATGGTGGTGGACTGTGGGAGAGTGATCCTGTGGAAGTGCAGTAGGCAGCAGCAGGTGGTGGTGGTGGACTGTGGGGAGAGTGATCCTGTAGGTGCAGCAGCAGGTGGTGAGTGGACTATGGGGAGTAGTTGATCCTGTAGGTGCAGCTGCAGGAGTGGTGGTGAACTGTGGGGGAGTTGATTCCTTAGGTGCAGCAGCAACAACAGCAGCAGCAACAGGTGATGGTGGTTGTCTGTGGGAGTTGATCCTGTAGGTGCAGCAGCAGCAGCTTGGTGGTGGTGGTGGACTATGGGGAGGTAATCCTTTAAGTGCAGCAACGAAAGGTGGTGGTGGTGGACTGTGGGAGTTGATCCTGTGAGGTGCAGCAGGTGGTGGTGGTGTGGACTGGGGGAGTTGATCACTGAAGACAGCAGCAGCAGGTGGTGGTGGTGGACTGTGGTCGATGTAATCATGTAGGTGCAGCAGCAGGTGATGGTGGTGTGGACTGTGAGTTGATCCTGTGGGTGCAGCAGCAGCAGGTAGTGATGGTGGGCTGAGAGGAGGATCCTGGCAAACTCAGTGCCAGCAGCAGGTGAGCGGTGGTGGACTGTGGGCCTGGTGCTGGAGTTGCAGCAACAGCCGTTGGTGGTGTGGTGAGACTGATCCTGTGGTGCAGCAGCAACAGCAGGTGGTGGTGTGGATGGATTATGGGGAGGGATCCTGTGGGTGCAGGAGCAGCAACGACTACAGCAGCAGCAGCATCCGCAGCACACGTGGTGGTGGCGGCCTGTGGGGAGTTGATCCTGTAGGTGCAGTAGCAGGTGGTGGTCTGTGGGGAGTTGATCCTGTAGCTGCAGCATTAGCAACAGGTGCTGGTGGTTGACTGTGGGGAGTTGATGCTGTAGGTGCAGCAGCAGCATCAGCATCAGCGACAGCAGCAGCAGCAGTAGTGGTGTATGACTGGAAGAGTTGATCCTGTAGGTGCAGCAGCAGCAGGTGGTGACAGTGGACTGTGGGGAGTTGATCCTGTAGGGCACGGCAGCAGAGTGGTGGCAGTGGACTGTGGGTGAGTTGATCCTGTAGTGGCAGCAGCAGCAGCAGGTGGTGGTAATAGACTTTGGGGGAGTTGATCCTGTAGGTGCAGCAGCAGCAGCAACAACAACAACAACTACAGCAGCAGCAGGTGGTGGGCAGCGGCCTGTGGGGAGTTCATCCTGTAGGTGCAACAGCAGCAACAGCAGCAGCAGGAGGTGGTGAGTGGACTGTGGGGAGTTGATCCTGGCTGCAGCATGGCAACAGGTGATGGTGAGTTGACTGTGGGGAGTTGATGCTGTAGGTTCAGCAACAGCAGCAGCAGGTGGTTGTGGTGGCCTGTGGGGAGTTGATCCTGTAGGTGCAGTAGCAGGTAGTGGTGGTTGCCTGTGGGAGTTGATCCTGCAGCATTATGCAGACACTGGTGGTTGACTGTGGGGGATGCTGTAGGTGCATCAGCAGCATCAGCGACAACAGCATGGAGCAGGTGTTTGGGAGTTGATCCTCATGAGCAAAGCAGCAGTGGTGACCGTGGACTGTAGGGAGTTGATCCTGTAGGTGCAGCAGCAGCAGGTGGTGGTAGTGGACTGTGGGTGGTGATCCTCCTAGGTGCAGCAGCAGCAGCAGCAGCAAGAACAACACGAGCAGCAGACTGGTGGTGGTAGTGTACTGTGGGAGTTGATCTTGTAGGTGCAGCAGCAGGTGGTGGTGGACTGTGATGGAGTTGATCCTGTAGGTGCAGCAACAACAACCATAAGGCGACATCAGCAGGTGGTATTGTTGGTGGTCTGTGGGGAGTTGATCCTGTGGTGCAGCAGCAGCTGCAATTGGTGAGTGGCTCTGTTGGAGTTAGTGCAGGTGCAGCAGCAGCAGGTGGTGGTAGATGTGGGGAGGTGATCCTCTAGGTGTAGCAGCAACAGCAGGTAGTGGACTGTGGGGAGATGATCCTATGAGATGAACTGGAGAGTTGATCCTGTAGGTGCAGCAATTGGTGGACTGTGGAGAGAGATCTTGTAGGTGCAGTGAAACTGGAGATCCTGGGTGCAGCAGTGGTGGTGGACACGGTGATTCTGTACTATGGAGTTTGGCCACTGTGGTGAGGTGGACTGTGGGGAGTTGATTCATGCAGCAGCAACAACAGCAGCAGCAACAGGTGATGGTGGTAGTGTGGACTGTGGGGGAGGTGATCCTGTAGGTGTGCAGCAACAACAGGTGGTGGTGGAGCTGTGGGGAGTTGATCCTGTAGATGCAGCAGCAACAGCAGGTGGTGGTGGTGGATTATGGGGGTGATCCTATGCAGGAGCAGAAGGTGGGTGGTGGTGGAGGACTGTGGGGAGTTGGTCCTGTAGCAGCAGGTGGTGAAGGACTGTGGAGGGATTGATCCATGTGCAGCAGCAGGAGCACCAGGTGGTGGTGGTGGGCTGTGGGGAGTTCATCGATGGTAAGCAGCAGCACAGAAACAACAGGTGGTGGTGGTTGACTGTTGGGGAGTTGGTGCTGTAGGCAGCAGCAGCAACAACAGCAGCAGCAGGTGGTGGTGGACTGTGGGGGAGTTGATCCTGTAGGCAGCATTAGCAACAGGTGGTGTTGGTTCTGTGGGGAGTTGATGCTGTAGGTGCAACAGCAGCATCAGCAACAACAGCAGCAGCAGCAGGTGGTGGTAGTGGACTGTGGGGAGTGATCCTGCAGGCAGCAGCAGCAGGTGGTGATGGTGAACTGTGGGGAGTTGATCCTGAGGCAGCAGCAGCAGCAGGTGGTGGTAGTGACTGTGGGTGAGCGATTTCAGCAGCAGCAGCAACAACAAGACAGCAGCAGCAGGTGGTGGTAGTGTACTGTGGGGAGTTGATCTGGTAGGTGCAGCAGCAGGTGCTGGTGACTGTGGAGTGATCCTGCAGGCAGCAAACAACAAATACAAGCAGCAGCAGCAGGTGGTGGTGGACTGTGCAGTTGATTCGTATGTGCAGCAGCAAACAGCAGGTGGTGACTGCGGGGAGAGTGGTGGTGGTGGACTGTGTGGGGAGTTGATCCTGTAGGTGCCTTGGCAACAGCAGGATGGTGGTGATGGACTGTGGGGAGTTAGGAAGTGCTATGGGTGCAGCTTGGCAGCAGCAGCAGTGGTGGTGGACTGTGGGAGAGGAGGTGATCCTGTAGGTGCGGTGGCGGCGGGTGGTGGTAGTGGACTGTGGGAGGAGTGATCCTGTAGGTGCAGCAGCAGGTGGTGGTGGATTATGGGGTAGTTGATGCTGTAGGTTAAGCTGCAGAGTGGTGGTAGACTGTGGGAGTTGATTCCTTGGGTGCCTTAGCAACAGCAGCGGCAGCAACAGGTGATGGTGGTTGTCTGTGGGGGAGTTGATCCCTGTAGGTGCAGCAGCAGCAGCGGGTGGTGGTGGTGGACTATGGGAGGTAATCCTTTAAGTGCAGCAGCAGGAAGGTGGTGGTGGTGGACTGTGGGGAGTTGATCCTGTAGGTGCAGCAGGTGGTGGTGGTGAGACTGAGGGAGTTGATCCTGTAGGAGCAGCAGCTTGGCAGGTGGTGGTGGTGGACTGTGGTCGTGTAATCATGTAGGTGCAGCAGCAGGTGATGGTGGTGGACTGTGTAGGATTGATCCTGTAGGTGCAGCAGCAGCAGGTAGTGATGGTGGACTGGTGAGGAGGATCCTGTACGCACATTGCCAGCAGCAGGTGGTATTAGTGGACTGTCTGGGCGAGTGATCGATAGCAAGTGCAACAAGAGCAGGTGGTGGTGGTGGACTGCGTAGGGAGTTGTCCTGTAGGTGCAGCAGCAGCAGCGGGGGTGGTGTGGTGGATTATGGGGGAGGGGATCACTGTAGGTGCAGGGCAGCAGCAACAACAACAGCTGCAGCGGCAGCAGCGGCGTGTAGGGGGTGGCGGCGGCCTGTGGGGAGTTGATCCTGTAAGGTGCAGTAGCAGGTGGTGGTGGTGGTCTGTGGGGGAAGTTGATCCACTGTAGCTGCAGCATTGTGGCAGGTGCTGGTTGACTGTGGGGGAGTTGATGCTGTAGGGGTGCAGCAGCAGCATCAGCGACAGGAGCAGCAGCAGGTGGTGGTAGTGGACTGTGGAGAGTTGATCCTGTGGAGTTACAGCAGCGGGGAGTGAGTGACAGTGGACTGTGGGGAGTTGATCCTGTAGGTGCAGCAGCAGCGGCAGGTGGTGTGATGGACTGGCCGGGTGATCCCCACTGTAGGTGCAGCAGCAGCAGCAGGTGGTGGCCAGTAGCGGAGCTTTGGGGAGTTGATCCTGCTTAGGTGCAGCAGCAGCAGCAGCAACAGCTACAGCGGCGGCGGGTGGTGGTGGCGGCGGCGGTGGGAGTTCATCCTGTAGGTGCAGCAGCAGCAGCAGCAGCAGCAGGTGGTGGTGGTGGACTGTGGGGAGTTGATCCTGTAGCTGCAGCGTGCCCAGCAGGTGATGGTGGTTGGCTGTGGGGAGTTGATGCTGTAGGTTCAGCAGCAGCAGCAGCAACAGGTGGTGGTGGTGGCCTGTGGGGATTGATCCTGCAGCTGCAGCATTAGCAACAGGTGCTGGTGGTTGGCTGTGGGGGTTGATGCTGTAGGTGCAGCAGCAGCATCAGCGACAGCAGCAGCAGCAGCAGCAGGTGGTAGTAGTGGACTGTTGGGAGTTGATCCTGCTTAGGTGCAGCAGCAGCGGGTGGTGACGGTGGACTGTGGGAGTTGATCCTGTAGGTGCAGCAGCAGCAGGTGTGGTGGTAGTGGACTGTGGGTGGAGTTGATCCTCTAGGTGCAGCAGCAGCAGCAAGAATTTCTTTCAGAGCAACAGACTGGTGGTGGTAGTGTATGTGGGGATTGATCTTGTAGGTGCAGCAGCAGGTGGTGGTGGACTGTGATGGGATCACTGTAGGTGCAGCAGCAGCAGCAGCAACAGCATGGCTTGGCAGCAGCGGGTGTTGGTGGACTGTGGGAGTTGATCCTGTAGGTGCAGCAGCAGCAGCAGCAACAACATAAGCAGCAGCAGCGGTGTTGGTGGACTGTGGGAGATTGATCCTGTAGGTGCAGCAACAACACTGCTGCAACAACAACATAGCAGCAGCAGCAGGTGTTGGTGGACTGTGGGAGTTGATCCTGTAGGTGCAGCAGCAGCTGCAGGTGGTGAATGTACTGTTGGGGAGTTGATCCTGTAGGTGCAGCAGCAGCGGTGGGTGTGGGGTGATCCTCTGGGGTGTGGCAACAACAGCAGGTGGTGGTGGACTGTGGGGAGATGATCCTGCCAGGTGCAGCAGCAACAGCAGGATGGTGGTGGTGGACTGGGGGAGTTGATCCTGTAGGTGCAGCAGCAGCAGCAGGTCGTGGTGGACTGTGGGGAAAGGTGATCTTGTAGGTGCAGTGGCAGCGGCAGGTGTTGAGTGTGGTGGACTGTGGGGGAGGTGATCCTGTAGGTGCAGCAGCAGGTGGTGAGGTGAACTGTGGGAGTAGTTGATGCTGTAGGTGCAGCTGCCGGAGTGGTGGTGGACTGTGGGGGAGATTTGATTCCTTAGATGCCTTGCTGCTGCTGCTTAGCAGCAACAGGTGATGTGTGTGAGTGGACTGTGGGAGGTGATCCTGTAGGTGAAGTAGCAGCAACAGGTGGTGGTGGTAGACTGTGGGGAGTTGATCCTGTAGGTGCAGCAGCAGCAGCAGGTGGTGGTGGTGGTGGATTATGGGAGGTGATCGTCCTGTAGATGCAGGAGCAGAAGGTGAGTGGTATTGATGGACTGTGGGGAGTTGGTCCTGTATGTGCAGCAGGTGGTGAGAAGGACTGTGGAGGAGTTGATCCTGTATGTGCAGCAGCAGGGAGCACCAGGTGGTGGTGGTGGGCTGTGGGGAGTTGATCGATGTGGGTGCAGCAGCAGCAGGTGGGTGTGTGGACTGTTGGGAGTTGATCCTGTATGTGCGCTTGGCAGTACAGTTGTGTGGTGGACTGTGGGGGGGAGTGACTGTGAGTGATCTAAGTAAAGGCAGCAGCAACGCACAACATAGAAAGCAGCAGCAGCAGGTGGTGGTGGTCTGTGGGGAGTTTATTCTGAGCAGCAGCAGCAGCAGTAGCAGCAACAACAACAGCCCCAGCAGCAGCAGCAGCAGCAGGTGGTGGTCTGTGGGGAGTTGATTCTGTAGGTGCAGCAACAGCAGCAGCAGCAACAACAACACCCACAGCAGCAGCAGCAGGTGGTAGGGTACTGTGGGGGAGTTCATTCTGTAGGTAAAGCAGCAGCAGCAGCAACAACAACAAAAACAAAAACAGCAGCAGCAGCAGGTAGTGTACTTAAAGTTGGTGCAGCACAGCAGCAGCAGCAGGTGGCGGTGACTGTGGGGAGCGATTCTGTAGGTAAAGTAGCAGCAGCAGCAGCAGCATCAACAACAATAAGAGTAGCAGCAGCAGGTGGTGGTGGTTCGTGGGGGAGTGATTCTGTAGGTGCAGCAGGCAGCAGCAACAACAGCCTGCAGCAGCAGCAACAGGTGGTGGTGGTGGACTGGTGAGGAGGTGACTGCAGGCACAGTGGCAGCAGCAGGTAAGTGGTGGGGACTGTGGGGAGGTGATCCTGGATGCAGCAGCAACAGCAGGTGGTGGTGGTGACTGTGGGGGAGTTCTTGTAGGTGCAGCAGCATCAGCAGGTGGTGGTGGTGGGATATGAGGGAGTTGACGGTGCAGCAGCAGAAGGTGGTGGTGGTGGGCGGAGTTGACTGTAGGCAGCAGGTGGTGGTGGTGGCCGTGGAGCATCTGTGGGAGCAGCAGCAAGGAGCAGCAGCAGGAGGTGGTGGTGGTGACTGTGGGAGGTGATCCCTGTGCAGCCTGGTGGTGGTAGTGACTGGGGAGTTGATTCTGAGGTGCAGCAGCAGCGAGCAGCAGCACGTGGTGGTGGTGACTGTGGGGAGAGGACGGTGCAGCAGCAGCAGGTGGTAGGACTGTTGGGGAGTGATCCTGCAGCAGCAGCAGCAGGTGGTGGTGACTGTGGGGAGCGATCTGTAGGTAAAGCAGCAGCAGCAGCAGGTGGTGGTGGTCTTGGGGGACTTGATCCTGTAGTTGCCGCAGCAGCAGCAGCAGCAACAACAGCAGCCCCAGCAGCAGGTGGTGGTGGTGACCGTGGGGAGTGATCCTGCAGATGCAGCAGCAGCAGGTGATGAGTGGGACTGTTGGGGAGTTGGTTCTGCAGGCGCAGCAGGAGCAGGAGATGGTGGACTGGGGAGCGATTCTGTGGTGCAGCAGCAGGTGGTGGTGGTGCTGTGGGGAGTTGATTCTGCAGCAGCAGCAGCAGCAGCAACAACAGCAGCCCCAGCAGCAGGTGGTGACCGTGGGAGCGATTCTGTAGGTGCAGCAGACAGCAGGTGATGGTGGTGACTGCGAGGAGCTGGATCTGCAGGAGCAGTGCAGCAGGCAGGAGCGGCAGCAGCAGCAGCAGCAGGAGGTGGTGGTGGTGGATCAGGGGAGGTGATCTGCAGGTGCAGCCTGGTGGTGGAAGCGACTGTGGGGAGCGATTCTGCAGGTGCAGCAGCAGGAGCAGCAGCAGCAGGTGGTGGTGGTGACTGTGGGGAGCGATCTCTGCAGGTGCAGCAGGTGGTTGTGGTGACTGTGGGGGAGCGATCTGCAGGAGCAGCAGCAGATAAGCAGCAGCAGCAGGAGGGTGGTGGTGACTGTGGGGAGGTGATTCTCAGAGGAAAGCCCTGCTTGAAGTTGGCTGTGAGCGATTCAGGCAGGTGGCAGCAGGAGCAGCAGCAGGTGGTGGTGGACTGTGGGGAGCGATCTGCAGTGCAGCAGCAGCAGGTGACTGCTGGGGAGCGATGGCAGGCAGCAGCAGGTGGTGGTGGGACCGTGGGGAGTGATTCTCAGGTAAGTACAGCAGCAGGTCGTGGTGGCTCTGGGGACGGAGCCAGGCAGCAGCAGCAGGTGGTGTGACTGTGGGGGAGCGATTCTGCAGGTAAAGCAGCAGCAGCAGCAGGTGGTGGTGGTGGTCTGTGGGGGACTGAGCCTGTAGGCTGCAGCAGCAGCAGTAGCAGCAACAACAGCAGCCCAGCAGCAGGTGGTGGTGGTGACTGTGGGGGAGCGATCTCTGCAGATGCAGCAGCACCAGGTGATGGTAGTGACTGCTGGGGAGTTGGTTCTTGCAGTGCAGCAGCAGCAGCAGCAGGTGGTTGTGACTGGGGAAGATCTGCAGTGGCAGCAGCAGGTGGTGGTGGTGACTGTGGGGAGCGGATTTGCAGCTGCAGCATTAGCAGGTGAGCGTAGTGACTGTTGGGGAGCTGATTCTGTAGGTAAAGCAGCAACGGCAGGCAGGTGGTGGTGGTCTGTGGGGGATTGATTCTGCAGGTGCAGCAGCAGCAGTAGCAGCGCAAACAAGAGGGTGCCCCAGCAGCAGGTGGTGGTTGTGACTGTGGGGAGCTGATTTGCAGATGCAGCAGCAGCAGGTGATGGTAGTGACTGTGGGGAGCGATTCTGCACGTGCAGCAGCAGCAACAACAACAACAGCAGCAGCAGTAGCAGCAGCAGCAGGTGGTGGTAGGTCTGTGGGGAGCGATTCTGTAGGCAGCAGCAGCAGTAGCAGCAACAACAGCCCCAGCCAGCAGCAGCAGCAGCAAGTGGTGGTGGTGACTGTGGGGGGAGTTCGTCTGCAGCAGCAGCATTAGCAGGTGATGGTAGGACTATGAGGGAGCGATTCTGGTGCAGCAGCAGAAGGTGGTGGTGATGTGGGGAGCGATTCTGTAAGCATCAGCAGGTGATGGGTGAGCGAGGGGGCGATTCTGCAGGACAGCAGCAGCAGGAGGAGCAGTAGGCAGGAGGTGGTGGGTGGGACTGTGGGAGGTGATCTGCAGGCAGCTTGGTGGTAGCTGGACTGTGGGGGAGCGATCTGCAGCAGCAGTGAGGCAGCAGCAGGTGGGTGACTGTGGGGAGTGATTCTGCAGGTGCAGCATGTGGTGGTGGTGATCTGGGGAGCGATTCTCAGGAGCAGCAGGAGCAGCAGCAGCAGCAGGAGGTGGTGGTGGTACTGGGAGGCGATCTGCAGGTGCAGCCCTGGTGGTGGAAGCGACCGTGCGGGAGCTGATCTTGCAGGCGCAGCAGAGCAGCAGCAGTGGTGGTGATCAGGGGCAGCGATTCTGCGGCAGCAGCAGCAGGTAGTGGTAGTGACTGTTGGGGAGCGATCTGCAGGAGCATCAGCAGCAGCAGGTGGGGACTGTGGGGAGGTGACTTGCAGGTGCAGCTCTCGGTGGTGGTAAGGACTGCGGTTACCCAGGCGGCAGCAGCAGCAGGCAGTGGTGATCGTTGGGAGCGATTCTGCAGGTGCAGCAGCGCGTGGGGCAGGTGGTGGTGATCAGGGCGAAGCGATCTGCAGCAGCAGCAGCAGCAGCAGGTGGTGTATCGTGGGGAGCGATCTCAGGTAGTATCAGCAGCAGCAGGTCGTGGTGGTGGCTCTGGGGGACTGAGCCTGGCAGCAGCACAGCAGCAGCAGGTGGTGGTGACCGTGGGGAGCTGATCTGCAGGCAGCGCACAGCGCGGGGTGGTGGTGGTCTGTGACGGAGCCTGAAGTTGCAGCAGCAGCAGCAGCAGCAGCAACAACAGCAGCCCCAGCAGCAGGTGGTGGTGGTGACCGTGGGGAGCGATTCTGCAGGTGCAGCAGCATCAGCAGGTGATGGTGGTGACTGGCGAGGGAGCGATTCTGCAGGAGCAGCAGCAGCAGGAAGCAGCAGCAGGAGGTGGTGGTGGTGGACAGTGGAGTGGCCCTGCAGGTGCAGCCTGGTTGGTGGAAGCGACTGTGGGGGAGCGATTTTGCAGGCAGCAGCAGCGAGCAGCAGCAGGTGGTGGTGGTGACTGGGTGGGGGAGCGATCTGCAGGTGCAGCAGGTGGTGGTGGTGACTGTGGGGAGCGATTCTGCGAGCAGCAGCAGCAGCAGGAGGTGGTCGGTGACTGTGGGGTGATTCTGTGGGTGCAGCCTGGTGGTGGTGAAGGATCTGGGGGAGCGATCTCAGGCAAGCACAGGAGCAGCGCAGGTGGTGGTGGTGGACTGTGGGGAGCTGATTCGTGCAGGCGCAGCAGGTAGTGGTAGTGACCGTTGGGGAGCGATTCTGCAGCAGCAGCAGCAGCAGGTGGTGGTGACTGTGGGGAGCGATTCTGCAGGTAAAGCATCAGCAGCAGCAGCAGGTGGTGGTGGGTGGCTCGGGGACGGAGCCTGTAGTTGTAGAACAACAGCAGCCCTCAGCAGCAGGCGGTGGTGGTGACTGGGGAGCGATCTGAGATGCAGCAGCACCAGGTGATGGTAGTAATGTTGGGGAGTTGGTTTGCAGGCAGCAGCAGCAGCAGGTGGTGGTGACTGTGGGGAGCGATCTGCAGTGCAGCAGTGCAGGTGGTGGACTGTGGGGAGCGATTCTGTAGCCGCAGCAGCAGGTGGTGGTAGTGACCGTTGGGGAGCTGATTCTGCAGGTAAAGCAGCAGCAGCAGCAGGTGGCGGTTCAGGACACTGATTCTGTAGGTGCAGCAGCAGCAGCAGTGTGCAGCAACAACAGCAGCCCAACAGCAGGTGTGGTTGGTGACTGTGGGGAGCGATCTGCAGATGCAGCAGCAGCAGGTGATGGAGGGGAGCGATTCTGCACGGCAGCAGCAGCAACAACAACAACAGCAGCAGCAGCAGTAGCAGCAGCAGCAGCAGCAGGTGGTGCGTGGTGGCGGCGTGCTCGGTGCGGAGCGATTCTGCAGTGCAGCAGCAGGTGGTGGTGGTGGCCTGTGGGGGAGCGACTGTGGCAGCAGCAGCAGCAGCAGCAGCAGCAGCAGGTGGTAGTGACTGGGGAGTGACGGTATGCAGCAGCAGCAGGTGGGTTATGGTGACTGGGGAGCGATTCAGCAGGCCAGCAACAGCAGCAGGAGCAGCAGGTGGTGGTAGATCGGGGGAGTTCATCGTGGTGCAGCAGCAGCAGCAGCAGCAAAACAACAACAACAACAAAACAACAACAATGACAACAACAGCAGCATCACCAGCAGCAGCAGGTGGTGGTAGTGACTGTGGGGAGCTGATTCTGCAGGCAGCAGCAGCAGCAGCAGGTGTGACTGTGGGGAGTGATTCTGCGGGCAGCAGCAGCAGCAGCAGGCAGGTGACTGTGGAAGCGATTCTGTAGGCAAAGTAGCAGCAGCAGCAGCAGCAGCATCATCAATGGGCAATAGCAGCAGCAGCAGGTGGTGGTAGTGGTGGCTCAGAGAGAAGCGATTCTGCAGGTGCAGCAGCAGCATAGCAGCAACAACAGCAGCTGTAGCAGAAGCAGCAGCAGCAGGTGGTGGTGACTGTGGGAGAGTGATTCTCAGTAGGCAGCAGCAGCAGCAGCAACAACAGGCGTAGCAGAAGCGCAGCAGCAGGTGGGTGGTGGTGGTTCAGAGAGCAATGCACCAGAACGAAGCTAATACCA
>NW_024746092.1:0-19064 GCF_018991925.1 Homarus americanus
ATCAGTATGCTTCGTTCGATTGTGTGCTCTCCACTAACTTTTCTCTCTCTGTCTCTCTCCCCTCCTCAATATATTTAATTCCTCCTCACTCACTCACTCCTCACTCTCTCCTCTCTCTCTCTCTCTCTCCACACACATCATTATAGTCTACAAGGTTTTAAAATCCAGGTACAAAGTTATAGTGGCATTTCCAGGTAGAGTTAAAATACATTACAACCTTCATATACAAACAGGTAATGATTTAGATTACATCATAATTAATATACATATGATTTAGGATTTGTTGTTAGTAATATGCTTATACAGGTAATGAGTTAGAATATGTTATCTTGGAACAAACTCTATTCTTTTTATCCATCAGGTAGAGAAAAAAAAACAATACATTATTAACTATGGAAATTAATTGGTGATTTTATACATATTTTACCTGTGCATCTGTCTCATGTCATCTGTCTCTACCTGTCTACCTGTGTGTGTGTGTGTGTGTGTGTGTGTCTGTGTGTGTGTGTGTGTGTGTGTGTGTGTGTGTGTGTGTGTGTGTGTGTATTTTTGCTGCTTTCCACGGGGCAGAGAGAGAGAGAGAGAGAGAAGAAGAGAGAGAGAGAGAGAGTTATCTCCTGGGAACATAGTCACCCTGTTGTTTACCTTTCTCTATCTCTAATCATCTCTCTTTAATTTTCTCTCCCTTATGTATACAGTTATCTCATTAATCGACCCTATTGTTAACTTCCCCTTCGCATTTTCCTATCTATCTATCTATCTATCTATCTATCCTATCTATCTATCCTATCCTATCAATCCTATCAATCCTATCTATCTCATAAACCCCATCCTATATCATCTATCATCTATCCTACAAGACAGACAGACAGACAGACAGACAGACAGACAGACAGACAATGAACAGACAGACGAGATAGACAGAAGATCAATAATTTACCGAATAAAAAAAAAAAAAAAATAGTTGAATCCCAAATAGATAAAAAGGAGAGAAGGAGAAAAGAGACACAAAGAGAGGAAAGCGATAAACAGGGAGATAGAAGGAAAGAAAGTAAGAATGAATAGCTGATAAAGTTCTTTCAAGACACCATATGGAGAACAAAAACATGAAAAGAAGGAGGGAGAAAGAGGAAGAAGACAGAACGGATAAACTATGGAGAGAGAGAAAAAACGAGGAAGAATTAACCCTTACAGCAAACCAAAGGGAGAAAAGAAAAGTCAAAAGAAAAAAACACAATAAATTAGAACTACAGAAGAGATGAGAATAATAAACTAGTAATTAAAAAAAGTAAACTGAATAAAATTACTTAAATGAGGAATAACTAACGAACCAAGAAAAAGATATAATCAGAATAAGGAAGAGATAAACATTCAAATAAAAATACATCAAAGCAAAACTAATTAAACCAAAAACGGAATAAAAAATAACAGGAGAAAATGTTACATGAAATAGAAAAAACAAATCGTGAGGAATTTTGGTCTGTTAAATGATGTCTTCTGGTTGTTCGTTTTACCGGCCTAAATTACACAGCAGTATTATACAGTATATCGACTACAATACACGAATGGTCTTGTTAAGTGTAGTTCGTGTGTGTGTGTAGATAACTAGTGCGCTATATTATCCAAGAATTACCAAATTTGATAAGTGGCCAATAAATTCCTCCACATTAAAATCACATGCGATATATTTCCCGGGTCGTCTCCACTACCAAAATAATAATAATAATAATAATATATGTATCGTAATAATAAATAATAATAGAAAATGTAATCAGAAAAAAAGTGAGATATAAAAGCAGTGAGGTAAAGAAAAGATTATTGGAATTAAGAAGTAATTAAAGAATCAAAGGAATGGTGTGGTTGAGGGAAAGAGGCGAGGCAAGGGGGAAAAAATTAATGGTGCAGATCGACCTAAAGAAAACCATCAAAAGTTCTGACAACAATGAAAAGAATCACCTTGGATGCTTGATCACTCGAGGCCGGCGCGTTCTTCACCTCACCCACACCCAGCCCCCAACCCCCCACCGCCCACACCCACTCCTAACACCCACGCCCTTCCTCTTTGAAGTTAAGGCCTCAAGGAGGTTGGAGGGGGTTCTCCTGTTAGCCTGTTTTGAAATTTGACCTCTTGGTGAAATTTAATCCTGGTGGGGAGATTTAACCTCTTGGTGGGAATTTAATATCTTAGTGGGGAATTTGACCTCTTGGTGGAGAATTTAATCTCTTGGTGGGGGATTTAATATCTTAATTGGGGGATTTAATCTCTTGGTGGGGATTTGACACTCTTGGTGCGGGAATTTAATCTCTTGGTGGGGATTTGACCTCTTGGTGGGGATTTGACCTCTTGGTGGGAGTTGACCTCTTGGTGGGGGATTTGACCTCTTGGTGAGGATTTGACCTCTTGGTGGGGGAATTTAATCTCTTGGTGGGGGTTTGTCTCTTGGTGAGTTGACCTCTTGGTGGGGATTTGACCTCTTGGTGAAGTTGACCTCATGGAGCTATTACGACCTCTTTATACTCCTAACACGTCTCATAGATAACCTCCTGACCTCTTGACCTCTCATGAAAACTTAATACGCAACGCTTCTTGGCTTCCTGACCGATAACCTCTTGGGAGCTTCAACTATGAACGCCATTGATATATTTGGAAAGTTTAATAAAGTTCTAACCTTATGAACACTTATTAAAGACTTGACCTTCTTAAACCCCTTCGACCTGAGAAGAAATATTCTCTCTCTTTCATCATCTTCTCTCAGTTCTCTCAGTTCTCCCATCTCTCAATTTCTTAAGATATTTCAGTTCCTGGTCTCTTAAGCCTTTATCCTTGAGTTCCTGGTCTTAACCCTTTATCCCTTGAGTTCCTAGGTCTCTTAAGCCCTTTATCCTTGAGTTCCAGGTCTCTTAAGCCCTTTATCCCTTGAGTTCCAGGTCTCTTAAGCCCTTTATCCTTGAGTTCCTGATCTCTTAAGCCTTTATCCCTGAGTTCCTGGTCTCTTAAACCCTTTATCCTGGTTCCTAGTCTCTTACCAACCCTTTATCCCTTGAGTTCAGGTCTCTTAAGCGCACATCCCCTTGAGTTCCTAGTCTCTTAAGGTCTTCACAGGAGGACCTCACACACTCACTCTCACAAACTCTCACAATTGACTCTTTCTTTCTTAGTATGTTAAACATCTGAAATTCTCTCTCTCTCTCTCTCTCTCTCTCCTCTCTCTCTCTCTCTTCTCTCTCCAGACAGGGCAGGAAGCAAGTCTATTTTTCAAAAGTGTATTCTTAAGGGATAGATTTGACTGGCTCGGTGCCTATCCCGTCGTGAAATATTCTCAGCATTGTGTTGAATGGAGGGAGAAATGGATAGATGGGGGGAGGGAAGCATCAAGATGGATAGATGGATGGATGGATGGAAGTAAGGATTAAGAGTGGAAGAAATGGTGGATAAATGAATGGCTAGATGGATAGACAAATGATGAAATGAAGGAATTCGAAGATAGTCGCTGAATAAGGAACATTTTCATACTGAACTCTTACTAATAATATTAATGTGCCGCTGTCTGTCTTCTTCTTCTTCTTCTTCTTCTCTAACTCTCTCTCTCTCTCTCTCTCTCTCTCTCGCTTTGTACACTCAGAATAACACAAGCGACAGAAGAAGAGAGAGATTAAAAGAAATAAAATGAGAAAAACAGCGAGGAAAAATAAAAAATAAATAAAGACAGAAACAAACAAACGAGAGAGAGAGAGGAGAGAGAGAGAGAGAGAGAGAGGCTAGATTACATTATTCAACGTAGATCAACAAAGTCAGAATCATCCCCCCCTCCGTAAGTCAGTAAACAGTGTCAGATATTGTTGTGGGTGACAGACCACCTCCTCCCTACCTTGCACTCACTCTCCTCCCCTGCCTTCTCTCCTTCCTTCCTTCCTCTCCCTCCTCTATCCCTGCCTTGTTCTCACCCCACCCTGCCATCTCTCCTCCCTACCATCCACCTTTTCCACCCTCTCATCTCACTTTCTCTCTATCTCCACTTTCATCTAATTATTCTCCTTTCACCCCCCCATCCACCTCCCATCCATCATCCTCCCTCCTCCCTTCGCATAATTTTATTTCTCAAGAGTTTCCGCATTGCAAGTTTAAACTCCTCTGGCGAACGAACAATAAGACAAACGTTAATAAAAAAAACTAAATTAAAAAAAATCTTACCTTAACACAACAGAAAATGATACGCCTTGGTTCATTGTTGGTCGGGATACACAAGGTTGCTTATATGTATGCAAAAACAGAATAAAACAGAATAAAACAGAACAAAACAACTTCACTAATTGGGGTATGTGGGAGAGATTTTTGGGGGTGGGTGTGAGAAGGGAGAGAATTGGGGAGAGGGTGTTTACAGGTCTTCTCTTCCTCCCTTCCTTCCCAAACTTTACACTGTTGTTTGGGGTGAGTAAACCATGCGGTGTGAATTTTTGTTGTCTGCCCCCCCTCTTCCCCTCCCTCTCCCCGAATCAGGAAGGGGAAAAGGTGTAGGTGGTGAGAGGAGAGGAAGAGAGAGAAGGGGAGGAGGGGGGGTGAGGGAGGAGAGAATAGAGAGAAGAGGGAGGAGGGTGGGTGAGGGGAGTTTATTTCTTGTTTATTTTTATATAGAAAGTTTGCTGATGTGTGTGTGTGTGTGTGTGTGTGTGTGTGTGTGTGTGTTTGTGTGTGATTAGGTGGTTAGGTTAGGTTAGGTCAGCTTCATAACCCCATTAATAATAAAACAAAAATTCAACAATATCTACACTGTGTTCACTCGAAGCTTATACCCAGAGCCAAATCAAAGGCCGCTCTTGATTGGTCGAGACTCCTCAGGTGAAAAAAATCCAGGGGTGGCGAGAAATAACAACAAAGGCCCTGATCCTATTATAAACTTTTCCATCTCTACTTAAGACTGTCTACATTATCAGTGTGTCCAGATACAAAATATTTCCTCCCACCTTAGGACATCACTCGAGAGATAAAGAATTAATTGGTAATATTACTCGCGATTGTAGACTTAAAGAATATAAATTAAATAACGAAGAGCTGTAGATTAACCCACCGCGCTCTGCCAATGTGAATATTGTGTAAATCCCCAGACAATAACCTCATAAATCACGTCAAAATGATTCCACAATATTAAGTCAACATTCCACATACACACACACACGAGACTGATCAAACTCCTAATAATACACGACTACTTTTACAACAATTTGGGATGGCCATTGTTCTTAACGAAAGGTTTAGTTTGGTCACGTAAATGTAAATTGTAGTGACATGCAGTGTTAATGGTCGGACTTGCTGTAACATTCCTGTGCGGGGTTGTTTGTAAACATTGCTCGGTGTAGATATTTATTGTTATAGTGAGGTAAAAGTTGCTTGTTTGTGTGTGTGTGTGTGTGTGTGTGTGTGTGTGTGTGTGTGTGTAACAACAACAACAAATAATAATAATAATAACACTTATAAAAACAATATAATAACACTAATAAATAATAAATAATAATAATAATAATAAAAAAAGGCATAACAGCAAAACACCGAATAATTTACACCGAACATAAACGACAAATTACCAACAGTGACATGAGGGGACTGGGGACGGGGGGACGGGGAGGGACCAGGGGGAGACGGAGGGGACCAGGGGGACGGGGATGGGGGCAAACAAAAGCTTTCATTGCATAAAAATAAAGGGACTATATAACGAACATACAAATTATTTATACAGTGGATGGCCAGAGGCTGTCTCTTTACCCTTCTGTGAGGTCACGTAGGCCTGGTGTGTGTGTGTGTGTGTGTGTGTGTGTGTGTGTGTGTGTGTGTGTGTGGAGACAACACCTATCATTAAAGCCCTTCTTCTTCTTTCTTCCTTAAAAGACTTGGCCATAGAGTTTGATTTGATCTTCACTTTAAAAATTGAATTGGACAATGAGGAAGGTGAGTGAGGAGAAGCACATACCTGCACCACCCACACCCTGCACCACCCTGCACCACCCACACCCTGCACCACCTCACACCCTGCACCACCTACACCCTGCACCACCCTGCACCACCTACACCCCTGCACCACCCACACCCTGCACCACCTCACACCCCTGTACCACCCACACCCTGCACCACCACACCCTGCACCACCACACCCTGCACCACCTTACACCCTACCACCTTCCACCCTGACCACCCACCCTGTACCACCTACACCCTGCACCACTCCACCCTGCACCACCACACCCTGTACCACCTACACCCTGTCACCACCTTACACCCTGCCTGCCTTACACCCTGCACCACCTACACCCTGCACCACTTACACCCTGCACACCCACACCCTGCACCACTCCACACCCTGCACACCACACCCTGCACCACCACACCCCGCCCCACTTACACCCTGCACACCTTACACCCTGCACCACCACCCTGCACCACCTTACACCCTGTACCACCACACCCTGTACCACCCACACCCCTACCACCACCCACACCCTGAAACCCACACCCTGCACAACCCTGCACCACTTACACCTCAGCCACCACCACCCACACCCTGCACCACTGCCACACCTCCCACTCAACCCTGCACCACCACCACCCCTGCACCACCCACACCACCACCACACCCTGTACCACCTTACACCCTGTAACCACCTACACTGCACCACTTACACCCTGCACCACCCTACACCCTGCCCCACCTACAACCCTGCACCACCACACCCCTGCACCACTCCACACCCTGCACCACCTACACCCTGCACCACCCACACCCTGCACCTACACCCTGCACCACCTTACACCTGCACCCACACCTGCACCACCCCACACCCTGCACCACCTACTCTCTGGTGACACAATAATGTAGAAGGACAATATCAAGCAAGCCCCACCTCTCTCTCCCACACTATTCTCACCACCCAACATTCACCCCTCACCTCCCTCACTCTTCCCTCCCTCATCCTCTCACCTCACCTTCCCCCACCCACCCCCTTTAATTACACCCCTCTACCACTAACCACAATAACACAGAAAGCAACAAGGACAAATTACACTTACATTAACTAGCCCAACTATCACTAATAATAGCCTTCCTCAATGGCTTCCTAAATGGTGTTAAGATTACCCGGAAGCATTAACAGGCGCGATGAATTATTAACTCAACTCGTCAAATATTAGCTAAAAAAAAAAATTCACGTATTTGTGCGATATTATAAATATCATAAATGAGTCATAAGGCAGCATTTATGGTTGTTTTATGGTAGATGACAGCATTTATGGTTGTTTTGGGTAGATGACAGCATTTATGGTTGTTTATGGTAGATGACAGCATTTATGAGTTGTTTGATATAGCATTTATAGGGTTTTAGGGTAGATGACAGCATTTATGGTTGTTTTATGGTAGATGACAGCATTTATGGGTTTTTAGGTAGATGACAGCATTTATGGTTGTTTCAGGTAGATGACAGCATTTATGGTTGTTTTATGGTAGATGACAGCATTTATGGGTTTTTTAGGTAGATACAGCATTTATGGTTGTTTTTGGATGACAGCATTTATGGTTTTTTAGGGTGATGACAGCATTTATGGTTGTTTTATGGTAGATGACAGCATTTATGGGTTTTTAGGGTAGATGACAGCATTTATGGTTGTTTGGTAGATGACAGCATTTGGTTGTTTTAAGGTACAGGACAGACGGGTTTTTAAGGTAGATGACATTACTTGTATTGTTTTTATGGTAAGATTATCATCATTTATGGGTTTTTAGGTAGATGACATCATTTATGGTTGTTTTATGGCAGATAGATGTTAATGGTTGTTTTATGGTAGATGACAACATTTATAGTTTTAGGTGACGACAGCATTTATGGTTGTTTTAGGCATTTATATTTTTAGGGCAGATGACACATTTATGGTTGTTTTATGGCAGCATACTTACTTGGGGGTTTTTTAGGCAGATGACAGCATTACTGGTTGTTTTATGGTGATTACTTTATTTGTTAGTAGTTGACAGCATTTATAGTTGTTTATAGCAGATGACAGCATTATAGGGTTTTAGGAGGACGATTTGGTATTGTCATGACAGCATTTATGGTTGTTTTTGCAGCAGACAGCATTTACGGTTTTTAAGGCAGATTAAAGCATTTATGGTTTTTAAAGATTTAGTTGACATGGCGTTTATGGCAGATGACCATTATATTGTTTGATGACAGCATTTATGGTTGTTTTATGGCAGATAACAGCATTTAAGAGCGTTAATTAATGGTTGTTTTAAGGTAGACATACTTATTGTTTTATGGTAGATGACAGCATTTATGGGTTTTAGGTAGATGACAAGATTAAGGTAGATGACAGCATTTATGGTTTTTAGGGTAGATGACAGCATTTATGGTTGTTTATGGTAGATGACAGCATTTATGGGTTTTGTAGATGATGTTATTATGGTTGTTTTACGGTAGACGATTTAATTTGGCGTTTTGAGGTAGATGACAGCATTATGGTTGTTTTGTGGCAGATGACAGCATTTATAGGGTTTTTAGGGATTTTATTACATTTATGGTTGTTTTGCAGATAGTGTTATTCGAAGAATAGTTCTTAATGTAGACGTTATCGTTAATTGTGGTCTTTTTAGGCAGATGATTAATTTTGCTTGTTTTACGGCAAGATGTTACTGCACTATGGGTCTTTTAGGTATAGATTAAGGTACTTTACGTTTATGGCAGACAGCATTTGCGGTTGTTTTCAGGTAGATGACAGCATTTGCGGCTTTAGCAGATTATTGTTAACGTATAGTTGTTTCATGGCAGATGATAACGGCGTTTTAGGCAGATGACAGCATTATGGCTTGTTTTACGGCAGACATTGCAATTTATGGTTGTTTTATGGCAGATTTATTACATTTTATGGGTTTTTAGGCAGATTCATCATACTTTATGGTTGTTTTGGGCAGACGATTACGCATTTTATAGCTCTTTAGGGATGACAATTTATGGTTGTTTACGGCAGACGATGTTACTTGCGGTTGCTCAGCAGACAGCGTATAGGGTTTTTAGGCAGATTGCTATACGTTTGGCGCAGATTTACATATTGTTTTACGGTACTACATTTTATGGGCTTTTTAGTAATTATATGGTTGTTTTAATGGCAGATTTACGTTAATTTACGGCTTTTTAGGCAGACGACGTTAATTTTATGGTTGCTTTACGGTAGATGACGCGATTTATGGTTGTTTTACGGATGATACTGCAGGGTTTTTTAGCAGATGACAGCAATTTATCAGCATTTATGGTTTTTAGGGTAGATGACAGCATCATATTTTAAGATGACAGCATTTATGGGTTTTTTAGGCAGATGACAGCATTTATGTTGTTTTATGGCAGATTACAGATTATGGTTGCTTTAGGTAAATATGACAGGAAGTTTTGCAGACGACCATTTATAGGTTCTTTTAGGCAGATGACAGCATTTATGGTTGCTTTTATGGCAGATGTCAATTTATGTTTTGCTGCAGATGCATTGTTAATTTAGGGCTTTTATGGTAGTGACAAGATTTATGGTTGGTTTTAAGGCAGACACTCATAGTAGAGTGACAGCATTATGGGGGTTTTAAGGCAGATGAAGCCATATGTATGGGGTCTTTTAGGTGACACACTTCATGGTGGTTTTAAGGTGATGACAGCATTTATGGGGTTTTAGATATATATGGGGGTCTTGAATGTATACAGCACATGGGGGTTTTTAGGTAGATGACAGCATTTATTGTTTTATGGCAGATGACAAGACTTTATGGGTTTTTAGGGTAGATGACAGCATTTATGGTTGTTTTAAGGTAGATGACAGCATTTATGGTAGATGACAGCATTTATGGGGTAGACATGTATTTATGGGGGTTTCAAGGCATTTATGGGGTTTTTAGGTAGATGACAGCATTTATGGTTTGTTTATGGTAGATGACAGCATTTATGGGGTTTAAAGTGAATAGCATTATAAGGGTTTTTAGGGTAGATGACAGCATTTATGGTAGATGACAGCATTGCAGGGTTTTAGGGTAGATGACAGCATTTATGGGGGTTTTGGGTAGATGACAGCATTTATGGGGGTTTTTAGGTAGATAAACCTTTTATGGTTTGTTTATGGTAGATGACAGCATTATGGGGGTTTTAGGAGTAGATGACAGCATTTATGGGTTTATATTGATGACAGCTATAGTTGTTTTAGGTAGATGACATTTGCCGGTAGATGACAGCATTTATGGGGGTTTTAAGGTAGATGACAGCATTTATGGGGGTTTTAGGTAGATGACAGCATTTATGGGGGTTTTGGGTAGATGACAGCATTATGGGGTTTAGGTAGATGACAGCATTTATGGTTGTTTTATGGTAGATGACAGACATTTATGGGTTTTTGGGTAGATGACGCATTTATAGTTGTTTTATGGTAGATGACAGCATTTATGGTTTTAGGGTAGATGACAGCATTTATGGTTGTTTTATAGTAGATGACAGCATTTATGGTTGTTTTATGGTAGATGACAGCATTTATGGGTTTAGGGTAGATGACAGCATTTATGGTTGTTTTAGTAGATGACTTGTTTATGGTTGTTTTATGGTAGATGACAGCATTTATGGGTTTTAGGGTAGATGACAGCATTATGGTTGTTTTATGGTAGATGACAGCATTTATGGGTTTTAGGATAGATGACAGCATTTATAGTTTGTTTTATGGTAGATGAACTAGCATTTATGGGTTTTAGAGATGACAGCATTTATAGTTTGTTTATGGTAGATGACAGCATTTATGGTTGTTTAAAGGTGATTGACAGCATTTATGGTTGTTTTATGGTAGATGACAGCATTTATGGGGTTTTTAGGGTAGAGATGACAGCATTTATGGTTGTTTTATGGTAGATGACAGCATTTATGGTTGTTTTAAAGTAGATGACAGCATTTATGGGGTTTATGGTAGATGACAGCATTTATGGTTGTTTTAAGGTAGATGACAGCATTTATGGTAGATGACAGATTTATGGGGTTTAAGGTAGATGACAGCATGTATGGGGGTTTTAGGGTAGATGACAGCATTTATGGGGGTTTTAAGGTAGATGACAGCATTATGGGGTTTTTAAGGTGGAATGTATATGGGGGTTTTAAGGTAGATGACAGCATGTATGGGGTTTGGGTAGATGACAGCATTTATGGTTGTTTTAAGGTAGATGACAGCATTTATGGGGTTTTATGATGACAGCATTTATGGTTGTTTAAGGTGAATGAGCATTTATAGTAGATGACCATTTATGGGGGTTTTAAGGTAGATGACAGCATTTATGGGGTTTTAAGGTGAATGACATTTATGGGGGTTTTAGGTAGATGACAGCATTTATGGGTTTTTAAGGTAGATGACAGCATTTATGGGGTTTTAGGGTAGATGACAGCATTTATGGTAGAATGACAGCATTATGGGGTTTTAGGAGTAGATGACAGCAGCATTTATGGGGTTTAAGGTGAATGAACAGCATTTATGGGGGTTTAGAGTTGATGACAGCATTTATGGTTGTTTATGGTAGATGACAAGCATGTATGGGGTTTTAGGGTAGATGACAGCATTTATGGGGGTTTTATGGTAGTTGACAGCATTTATGGTTATCATTAACGAATACACGGCATTTATAAAAACCTGTAATACGGAAACGACAACATTGGCAAATATAGTGAAATAATTACACAGAACGTTACAGAGGGTAAAAGGGCTCCAAAACATTCGTAAGTGAAGTAAAATATTCTACCTTCCTCAAACGAGATGATCAATATGATAACATTCTAAGTCTGATGAGATATTGATTAAAAGGAAAAACATAAATATTGGTAAAACATAAGTATAATTAAAGTTACAGCGAGAAGGAGAGAAACGGAAAATGATTTTAAACACACACACACACACACACACACACACACACACACACACACACACACAGACAGCCAGACAGGAATATATTCCCCGTTATACAACAAGTCGCAGGAGGTCACGGTATGTCAGTGGAATCTCCATAGGGGCTTGACAAGGAGGGAGCATTGCATAAGTGTTTGTGCAGCCACTACACAGTGTTGACGGCAGCCCTCTGGCCTTCACGTGCAAACACACTTTATACTCAAACACACTCTATACACACACACAAATGCACACTTTACATGCAATAAATACATACACAAACGCATACTTTACACACACACACACACACTATATATACATACACAAACACATACTTTACACACACACACACACACACACACACACACACACACACACACACACACGTTTTATAAACAAAGGCGTACATAATTATATGATATTTGCATAAGTGTTTGTCCTCCACTACAGTGTTCACGACCTCCCGATCTGGCCTTAACACACACACACACACACACACACACACACACACACACACACACACACACAATTTGCATTCACTCATTCTAATCTATACCCAAGCAACGCACATGCACATCTCTCTCTCTCTCACCCGCACGCACACACTTCCTATACGTATACATACTAGAATTAACAGAGGAGGGAGAGAGGTAAAGTTGAAGAAATACCACAAGGACTCTGAGAAAGTTAAGAAAGAGAAAGTGTGAAAGTCAAAGAAAGCTGGTGAAAAGTGATACAGGTGTTGAGACAATTCAGGAAAACTTTCAAGGAGGCAGAAATCTGTGAAGGGATATCTGGGAAAAAATGGGAAAATTAGGAAAAAAAATATTAAGAAAAGCGATTAAAATATTGGGAAAATATTTAAGGAAAATGAGAATATTAAAGTATTTATTATGCTCAGGAAAATCAGAACAAAAATTTGGTAAACATTTAGGAAAAGTGATGAAAACGTTCAGAAAAACCAGGAAAACCGTTCAGAAGAATGAATAAAACGTTCGAAACACCAAGAAAACATTCAGAAAAATCAGGAAAACGTTCAGAGGCAGAAACGTTTGAGAAAAGTCAGGAAAAAACCAAGGACTCGGAGAAAGCTTTTGGATAAAAAAAGATGTCTTGTGACCCTGGGCGCTCTCTACACACACACACACACACACACACACACACACACACACACACACACACACACACACACACTTCGTCTTATTCCCTTTCTCTCCTACTTTTTCTCTCTCTCATCCTGATTTTTCTTTTCATAAATTTTCTCTTCGTTATCTCTGTTTTTCTTTCTGTCTCATTTTTATCTCACTTTTTCCTCTCTCTCTCTCTCTCTCTCTCTCCCTCATTCCATCCTTCTCTAAATCGTCTCCTTCTCCCGATGCATCCTTTATCTTCCTCCATCCTTCCCTCCTTCCTTCTTCTCCTCCTCCTCCTCTCTGCCATCTACCTCCTCTCCTCTATTTCATTTCTCCTGAATACCTCTTGCTTCTCCCTTTGTACTTCCTCTCCCCTCCTCCTCCACCCTGCATCTCACTCTTCCTCCTTTTCCTCCTACTCTCCATCTCATCCTCCTCCACCCCTCCCCCTTCCTCCATCGCTCCCCCTCCTCCTCTTCCTTCACCCCCCCTCCTCCTTCTTCCTTCACCTTCTCCTCCACCTACTCTCTCTCCCACAGGCAGCCTTCATCTCGCTATCCAAAACCAGATATCCTTAAAATCAGGTCCTGTGATGGAGTCCTACCCCCTCCGTGTGTGTGTGTGTGTGTGTGTGTAAGGTCCTTCCCAAATGTGATTTTGATGTGATTTGGAGGTGGGTGCACGGTCTCCAAGGCGGTGTAATTCCGATTGAGTTTGGAGGGCGAGCCTCTCCCCAATACGTGTCTCATCTTTGATTGATGAGTCTTTGTTATTTTCCTTTGAGGAGGTGATAGCTGTGTCAGTATGTATGTATGTATGTATGTATGTATGGGCAAGTTTTACCATTTGCCTCTGTCTACCCAGCAGTAATTGGGAACCTGGATGCTAATCGATTTCGGATCGTGTTCCGGGGTAATGGTTAGCCAGTGCAGTTGGCTAGTTGTCGGTCTTTCCGGACTATTCCTTGACACTAGGTCATGCAGCTCGTTAACTCAGGGTGTGGTGGTTGTGTGCGACAGCTTCTACCTTAAACAAATTCACAAGAGGCCCTTGGGCCAACCATCCTCGTTAGAGGACAACCATTATTATATTATTATTATTATTATTATTATTATTATATTATTATTATTATTATTATTATTATTATTATGTATATAAGTATGTATGTATATGTATGTATGTATGTATGTATGTGTATGTATGTATGTATGTATGTTTGTATGTATGTATGTATGTATGCATGTAACTATTTTCATAAGCACCTCACAAAACTTTAAAAATTCTTACAATCTATCAAAAAAGAAATGCTGAGGTGAAAACCATATCAGCATTCTTTTACCACAATCGAAAAAAAATACTAAGAAAAAACAAATAAATTCAGCAATTTTAAAACCACAATTTATAAAGAAATGCTGACAAAAATAACAATATCCGCATTCATTTACAAACTACTAATACATACAGAAACAAAATTAAAAAAATCAGCATTATTTTTAACATTACCTTATAAAAAAAAAAAAACCGTACGATGTATCTCAAAATTCACTAAAATTCTTGTAACATTTCTAATCTTATATTCCCATCCCTCCCCAGCCCACCACACACCCACCTCTCACACTAAAGAAAATAAATAAAATCTAGGTCCTTTCCCAGTAGGCGACTTAATATTCCGAAACTCAGGTAATAATTGTTCGTCTTTCGTTTCTATCTTTCTCTCTTTCTTTTTATAATTCTTCGTTATCTTATTATCATCACTTCAACATTCTAAACTCAAACACCAAACACACGTTGAAATATAAAATACTAAATTCACAAAATATTAACTTCTATCAATCAAACTTCATTTAATAGCCAGATAGAAGCACCATTTCCTATTCTATGGGACTGTATGTGTGTGTGTGTGTGTGTGTGTGTGTGTGTGTGTGTGAGAGAGAGACTCTGAGCGCCAGAAACCAAGTTCATTCCCACCCCACAAATCCTCTCACTCCTCGTGCGAATCCAACTCATAATTATAATAATTGTTATAATTGGCAATAATTCTCATAATTGCTACTAACTCACAATCACTCACAGCGCTTTACAACTTATGTCACGAGAGTTAACGCTTTATTTTTGCTTTATGTTTCTGCATTAGCCTCTCTCTCTCTCTCTCTCTCTCTCTCTCTCTCTCTCTCTCTCTCTCTCTCTCTCTCTCTCTCTTCCCTGACTCCTCATCCCCCATTCCTCCGTCCTCCTCATCGTTCCTTCCATCCAACTCTCACTTCCCCTCTTCCCTACCTCCTCACCCAACTTCAACCCCGATTCGACCATCCACCTCCCCCCCCCCCCCCCCCCCCAACCCCCACCCCCCCACCCCCCCCGCATATTTTCCCAAGAGTTGAAAATGGCCGTAACAAAGAGAAAAAATACGTAAATTTTCTCTGGGGTTTTTGATTACCTGTAACATATGTAGAGAACAGGAAGTAAAGAGACAGACAAACAGAAGAAAGAAAAAAAGAAAGAAAAGAAAGAAAGTTAACAGAGATAACTCATTATAATAAGTCCTATAAATTAGTCCATCAATAATAAAACCGATAATATTTAAGCCAAACCTCATAATCTTCTCTCGACACAACCAAACTTTATTCAAATTGGTTCATGTATAGTTAGGTTAATTAGTTAAAGTAAGATAGGTTATGATAGGTTGGTTGGGATGATGGGCACATAAGTGAAGTCACTGTAATACTGAAGGTTAGGTCAGGATAGGTTGGGTTAGGATAAGTTAGGATAGGTTAAGTTAGGTTAGTGTAGGTTAGGTTAGGCTAGTTTAGGTTAAATTAGCTTAAGATAGGTTAATGTTAGATTACATTAGGGTAAATTAGGTTAAACTAAGTTAACAGGTTGGTTATGGGCTGATAGGTCATTGGGTTAAATCAGGGTAAATAAAATTAGGCTAAATTATATTAATGACCTTATTCACTAATGTTTTTCCTAATTATCCATCAATTCACATTCACACAGAAATCAGAATCCTACAGAAAATATCGCCGTCAAATTACATACTTGATACAATGACACCTGCTTGACGATACTGACTCAAAAAATCACCTGGCTAATGATTTAATATTTTTATTTCCTTTACAAAAAATATATTACTCTTTTTATTTGTTTTTATTTTGTTTTTGTTGTCCTTTTTTCACCCGTTGAGATTTAATATCATTAGCTGGACCGGGTGATGGTGGCGCAACTTTTTAGAGGTTTGTTTGTTTACGTCTGACGGAAAACAAATCTGGTCTTTACTGAATTACACGAATGAAGGTCACATTTACAAAATGAAGGTCAATTACCCATATGAACCAAGAAGGTCAATTTACTCATAGTGAAGATAATTTATATAGACTAAAATAAAGTTCACTTTATCCAAATGAACCCAAGACGAGGGTCCAATTTACCCAGACGACCTAATATAATACCCATTATAGTGCCCTATGTGTGTATTGCCCTAACGAAGGTCAATTTACATAACACCACAATTGATCCAAACACACAGTCAGGTGACACAGCAAGACAGTAATATAAAGCCTTTAGGCACACTGGCTGACTACGTGGTGGCCTACAGAATGAACTGAAGACCCAAGACACAGAAACTCGATCGTGTCAAAAATCCCAGCGCTGTAAATCTTGACTCGGGTGCTGGGTGTCATATCTCTGCCAGGGATTTTTAAAGGGGTGTTCTAGTCTCTCTCTCTCTCCTCTCTCTCTCTCTCTCTCTCTCTCCACCTGACACTTACCTGTCTCCCAGAACACCTGTAAGGGACCCGAATCAACACGCGCAAGAGAAGAAATAACCAATAATTACTGATGATAAAATGATTAGATAATTAAGTGGAGTTGATAATGTGTGTGTGTAAGTATTATGTGACGTCTGACCAAACTTCTGCTACACCACACCCATCGGCACACACTCATCCTCCAGCCTCACACTCTACACACCTCATCCTCCAACACTCGACCTCATCCTCCAAATCCTACGTTTCTCCCTCCTTTACCATAACGTGTTCCCAGACTTCCGTTGCTTCTCCTCTCCCCTATTCCTTGGCCAGCAAGGGCTGGCGTCTGAGGTCGGCAGATAAAATGTGACTCAATAGCGCCTGGGTAATGTTATACTATATACTGGACATATATAAAACATAAGGCTTATAGCAGCGTATGGGGGAGGTCATCAATCAGAAGCCGCATAATCCCAAGACAGGAGTAACATCAGATTATGATTGGTTGGGTGGTATAGCCTCTTTACGGGAGAGAAGAGAGGTACTGTACTGGAGAACCTAGAATTTTCACACACACACACACACACACACACACACACACACTATACAGTCACCCCCACTACTGACGTCAAGGAAGAAGTACTTGTGTTGCCCTCAGCTCCCTAATCCTTACTTCACTTCCCTACTCCAACTCCCTCTCCTTTTCCTGCCTCCTCCTCCTTCTGTAAACATAGTCTCAAGTCTTTCTCCCTTCAGCCGTCATATATCCCTACAACCACATCAACCCCCTACAACCATCAACTCCCCCTACTACCACCAACTGCTTGTGTATTAAATTTTTTACATCACCAACACCTATACTTTCATCTTGTGTCTGTACTGAGTCTTTCCCTCCACACTCATCCATTTCTCCTCCCTTACACCTCCTTATACCTCACACATGACATACCTCCACACACTCACACACTCACTCCTCCTCCATATACACTCATCTACTCACTAATACACAAACCCATTAGCAAACCTCCACCTACTCACACGCTTATACACTCACCTACTAACTCATACACTCAAAGAACCTTGGATGGACTTACAGCAACACCAGACACACTCACTCTCCATTGATAAGTTCCACAAACGTCACCGTCTCCATGTCCGTGTCTGTCTCTGTCTCCCGTGTCCGTGTCTGTCTCCATGTCTGTGTCACTGTCTCCCGTGTCCATGTACCACGTCGTAGTAGCTCAAGTCAACACTCAGGTGTTCCCACAACACACTCAAGTCTTGTGTTGTATCTGCACTCCTCTCTCTCCTACGCTGACGTCTTTCTTACTGTTATAGTCATCGTCATCTCCCAATTCATCGTCGTCATCGTCTTAATTCTTCCTGTCATCGTCGTCATCGTCTTAGGTCATCCTATCAACGTCATCAACCTCTCTATCAGCACACGCAACCAAGCCTACCAAACATTCTCTTCCAGACAAAAAACAAAAGTGTAAAAAAAACAATTAAACAAAATCAGTGTAAACAAAACAATGCGAAAAACAGCGTAAACAAAATGTAAACAAAACAGTGTAAACAAAAGAGACCTACGCACACTACTAATAACCAACCGCGGCTGAGCCTGGCAGCAGCAAGACAAGAAAAATCCTTTCTACAGCCTTCGAGCCCAGGAACAAACATTTTTTTTTTTAATCTTCCTCCTATTAATTGAGGAACCTTTCTGGTCATCAAACAAATCCTTTCGACTTCATCTGGTCTCATCCACCTCCTTATCCCCCTCATCCTTCCTGATCTTACCTGACCTGACCAGAGGTGGCCTGACCTTAGCTAATCTTTCCTGAGCTGAGTTGACCTTCCCTTACCTTACCTGACCTTTCTGAACTGATTTTAATACCTGGCCTGACCAGACTAACCTAACTGACTTTCCTCACCTGCCTTGACATTTCCTTACCTGGCCTTTCTTGATAATGACTACAACTGACTCCTTACCACCAGCTGACTCTACCTGACCTCACCTAACACACACAAACTCCCAGAAACTAATATAGTATAGTACCTCCAGATCTTTCTCAGCAGACAGAAAAAAAAAGAAAAGGTCCAGAGTAAGGAAATGTCAAGGCAGGTGAGGAAAAGTCAGTTGATTTAACTCAGGTGATGGAAAAATAAAATCAGTTCAAGAAAAGGTCAGTGGTAGGAAAATTAAATCAGCTCAGGAAAAGATTAGCTAAGAGTCAGTCTAGTCCAGGCCAGAGTAGGCTG
>NW_024746093.1:0-12667 GCF_018991925.1 Homarus americanus
ATAAGAAATTCCCCTGATCAAGTATAACAAAGGCCCCTGATCGAGTCCAAAAAGGCCCCAAATCGAGTATAACAAAGTCCACTGATCTAGTATAACAAAGGCCCCTGATCAAGTATAAGAAAAGCCCCTCATCGAGTATAACAAAGTCACCTGATCGAGTATAACTAAGCCGCCTAATCGAGTATAACAAAGTCCCCTGGTCGAGTATAACAAAGTCCCCTATTCGAGTCTAACAAAGTCCCCTTATCGAGTATAACAAATTCCCCCTATCGAGTATTACAAAGACCCCTTATCGAGTATAACAAAGTCCGGTGATCGAGTATAACAAAGGCCCCTGGTCGAGTATAACAATGTCCCCTGATCGAGTATAACAAAAGTCCATTGATCGAGTATAACAAAGTCTCCTGATCGAGCATAAAAAAGTCCCCTGGCCCAGTATAACAAAGTCCCCATATCGAGCATAACAAAGTCCCCTGATCGATTATAACAAAGTCCCCTGGTCGAGTATAGCAAAGGCCCTGATCGAGTAAGACAAAGTCCCCTGATCGAGTATAAGAAAGTCCCCTGATCGAGTATAACAAAGCCCCCTGGACGAGTATAACAAAGTCCCCTGATCGAGAATAACAAAGTCCCCTGATCGAGTGTAACAATGTCCCCTGGTCCAGTATAACAAAGTCCCCTGGTCGAGTATAACATATCCCCTGATCGAGTATAACAAAGTCTCCTGGCCCAGCATAACAAAGTCCCCAAATCGAGCATCACAAAGTCCCCTGATCGATAATAACAAAGTCCCTGACTGAGTATAACAAAGTCCCCTAGTCGAGAATAACAAAGTCCCCTGATCGAGTATAACAATGTCCCCTGGTCCAGTATAACAAAGTCCCCTGATACTAGTATAACAAAGTCCCCTGATCGAGTATAAAAAAGTACCCTGGCCCAGTATAACAAAGTTCCCATATCGAGCATAACAAAGTCCCCTAATCGATTATAACAAAGTCCCCTGGTCGAGTATAGCAAAGGGCCCTGATCGAGTAAGACAAAGTCCCCTGATCGAGTATAACAAATTCCTCTTATCGAGTATAACAAAGTCCCCTTATCGAGTATAACAAAGTCCCCTGATCGAGTATAACAAAGTCCCCTGATCGGGTATAAAAAATTCCCCTGGTCCAGTATAACAAAGTCCCCTGATCAAGTACAGAAAAGTCCCCTGGCCCAGTATAAAAAAGTCCCCATATCGAGCATAACAATGTCCCCTGATCGATTATAACAAAGTCCCCTGGTCGAGAATAGCAAAGGGCCCTGATCGAGTAAGACAAAGTCCTCTGATCGAGTATAACAAATGTCCCCTAATCGAGTATAACAAAGCCCCCTGGACGAGTATAACAAAGTTCCCTGATCGAGTTTAACAAAGTCCTATGATCGAGTATAATAAAGTCCACTGGTCCAGTATAACAAAGTCCCCTGATCGAGTATAACATATCCCCTGATCGAGTATAACAACGTTTCCTGACCTAGTATAACAAAGTCCCTAGATCAAGCATAACAAAGCCCCCTGGACGAGTATAACAAAGTCCCCTGATCGAGTATAACAAAGTCCCCTGATCGAGTATAACAAAGTCTCCTGGTCCAGTATAACAAAGTCCCCTGATCGAGTATAACATATCCCCTCATCGAGGATAACAACGTCTCCAGGCGCAGTATAACAAAGTCCCCAGATCGAGCATAACAAAATTTCCTGATCGATTATAACAAAGTCCTGTCGAGTACATAAATAAAGGGCCTCATCGAGTGGGCACAGTTCTCATGATCGTGGCAACAAAAGTCCTGATCCGTATTATAACAAAGCCTACCGACGAGTATATAACAAAGACCTCGAACCGGGAGGAGATAACAAAGTCCCCTGATCGAGTATGTAATACAGTCTCGATCGAGAGTAAATAAAGTCCCTGGTAGTTACAACAAAGTCCCCGGTCGAGTATAACAAAGTTTTAAACGGAGTATTACAAAGTCCCCTGATCGAGAATAACAAAGTCCCCTAATCATATAACAAAGTCCCCTAATCAAGTATAACAAAGTCCCTGATCGAGTATTACATATCCTTATCGAATATACCAAAGTCCTCTGCTCGGAGTATAACAAAGTCCCCCATCGAGTATACTAAAGTCCTGCCGATATAACAAGTCTCGATCGAGTATAAAGAAAAGTCCTACATCGAGTATATAAAGTCCATTGGTCAAATATAGGAAAGTCCACTGATCGAGTATGACAAAGACCCCTGATTAATTATAAAAAAGTCCCCTTGTCGAGTATAACAAAGTCCCCTGATCGAGTATAACAAAGGTCTCTAATCGAGTAAAACAAAGTACCCTGATTGAGTAAAACAAAGTCCCCTGGTCGAGAATAGCAAAGTCCCCTGATCGAGTATAACAAAGCCTCCTCATCGAATATAACAAAGTCCCATAATCGAGTATAACAAAGTCCCCTGCTCGAGTATAAGAAAGTCCCTTGATCGGGTATAAGAAAGTCCCCTGATCAAGTATAACAAAGGCCCCTAATCGAGCCCAAAAAAGGCCCCTAATCGAGTATAACAAAGTCCACTGATCTAGTATAACAAAGGCCCCTGATCAAGTATAAGAAAAGCCCCTCATCGAGTATAACAAAGTCACCTGATCGAGTATAACTAAGCCGCCTAATCGAGTATAACAAAGTCCCCTGGTCGAGTAAAACAAAGTCCCCTATTCATGTCTAACAAAGTCCCCTTATCGAGTATAACAAATTCCCCTTATCGAGTATTACAAAGACCCCTTATCGAGTATAACAAAGTCCGGTGATCGAGTATAACAAAGGCCCCTGTTCGAGTATAACAATGTCCCCTGATCGAGTATAACAAAAGTCCCTTGATCGAGTATAACAAAGTCCCCTGATCGAGCATAAAAAAGTCCCCTGGCCCAGTATAACAAAGTCCCCATATCGAGCATAACAAAGTCCCCTGATCGATTAACAAAGTCCCCTGGTCGAGTATAGCAAAGGGCCCTGATCGAGTAAGACAAAGTCCCCTCATCGAGTATAAGGAAAGTCCCCTGATCGAGTATAACAATGTCCCCTGGTCCAGTATAACAAAGTCCCCTGGTCGAGTATAACATATCCCCTGATCGAGTATAACAAAGTCTCCTGGCCCAGCATAACAAAGTCCCAGATCGAGCATAACAAAGTCCCATGGTCGATAATAACAAAGTCCCTGACTGAGTATAACAAAGTCCCCTAGTCGAGAATAACAAAGTCCTCTGATCGAGTATAACAATGTCCTCTGGTCCAGTATAACAAAGTCCCCTGATACTAGTATAACAAAGTCCCCTGATCGATTATAACAAAGTCCCCTGGTCGACTATAGCAAAGGGCCCTGATCGAGTAAGATAAAGTCCCCTGATCGAGTATAACAAATTCCTCTTATCGAGTATAACAAAGTCCCCTTATCTATATAACAAAGTCCCTGATCGAGTATAACAAAGTCCCCTGATCGGGTATATAACAAAGTCCCCTGGTCCAGTATAACAAAGTCCCATGATCGAGTCTAACATATCCCCTGATCGAGTATAACAAAGTCTCCAGGCCCAGTATAACAAAGTCCCCAGATTGAGCATAATAAAGTCCCCTGATCGACTATAACAAAGTCCCCAGACCGAGTATAACAAAGTCCCCTGATCGAGTATAACAAAGTCCCCTGGTCCAGTATAAAAAAGTCCCATGATCGAGTCTAACATATCCCCTGATCGAGTATAACAAAGTCTCCAGGCCCAGTATAACAAAGTTCCCTGGTGGAGAATAACAAATTCCCCTGATCCTAATATAACAAAGCCCCCTGGACGAGTATAACAAAGACCCCCTGGTCCAGTATAACAAAGTCCCCTGATCGAGTATAACATATCCCCTGATCGAGTATAACAACGTTTCCTGACCCAGTATAACAAAGTCCCCACATCGAGCATAACAAAGTCCCCTGACCAAGTATAACAAAGGCCTCTGGTCGAATATAACAAAGTCCCCTGATCGAGTATAACAAAGTCTCCTGGTCCAGTATAACAAAGTCCCCTGATCGAGTATAACGTATCCCCTCATCGAGGATAACAACGTTTCCTGGCGCAGTATAACAAAGTCCCCAGATCGAGCATAACAAAGTCCCCTGATCGATTATAACAAAGTCCCCTGGTCGAGTATAACAAAGGGCCCTCATCGAGTAAGACAAAGTCTCCTGATCGAGTATAACAAAGTCCCCTGATCCTATTATAACAAAGCCCACCGGACGAGTATAACAAAGACCCCTGAACCGAGCATAACAAAGTCCCCTGATCGAGTATAACATATCCCCTGATCGAGTATAACAAAGTCCCTGGTGGAGTATAACAAAGTCCCCGGGTCGAGTATAACAAAGTTTTCTCATCGAGTATAACAAAGGCCCCGGGTCGAGTATAACAAAGTCCTCTGATCGAGTATTACAAAGTCCCCTGATCGAGTATAACAAAGTCCCCTAATCAAGTATAACAAAGTCCCCTGATCGAGTATAACATATCCCCTGATCGAATATACCAAAGTCCTCTGCTCGCGTATAACAAAGTCCCCTGATCGAGTATAACAAAGTCCCCTGGTCGAGTATAACAAAGTCCCCTGATCGAGTATAACAAAAGTCCCACATCGAGTATAGCAAAGTCCATTGGTCAAATATAGGAAAGTCCACTGATCGAGTATGACAAAGACCCCTGATTAATTATAAAAAAGTCCCCTTGTCGAGTATAACAAAGTCCAATGATCGAGTATAACAAAGGTCTCTAATCGAGTAAAAGAAAGTCCCCTGATTGAGTAAAACAAAGTCCCCTGATCGAGTATAACAAAGTCCTCTGGTTGAGTATAACAAAGTCCCTGATGGAGTATAAAAAAGTCCCCTGATCGTATATAACAAAGTCCCCTGGTCGAGTATAACAAAGTCCTCTGGTTGAGTATAACAAAGTCCCTGATGGAGTATAAAAAAGTCCCCTGATCGTATATAACAAAGCCCCCTGGTCGAGTATAACAAAGTCCCCTGAACGAGTATAACAAAGGCCCCTCATTGAGTATAACAAAGTCCATTGGTCAAGTATAAAAAAGTCCCCTGATCGAGTATAACAAAGTACTCTGGTCGAGAATAAAAAAGTCCACTGGCTGAGTGCGCCCTAGATCGAGTATAACAAAGGCCCTCATCGAGTATAACAGTCCTCATCGAGTATAACAAATCTGCCTACTGAGTATAACAAATTCCCTGGTCGTATAACAGTCCCCTGTTCTATTCAACAGTCCCCTTTATCGCAGATAACAAATTCCCTACCGAGCCCAACAAAGTCCCCTTTATCATATAACAAAGTCCGGTGATCGAGTATAACAAAGGCCCCTCGTCAAGTATAACAAAGTCCCCTGATCGAGAAAACAAAAGTCCCTTGATCGAATATAACAAAGTCCCCTGATCGAGTACAACAAAGTCCCCTGGTCGAGTATAACAATGTCCCCTGGTCGAGTATCACAAATCCCCCTCATCGAGTATAACAAAGGCCCCTCATCGAGTATAACAAAGTCCCCGGATTGAGTATAATAAAGTCCCCTGATCGAGTATAGCAAAGCCCTCTGGTTGAGTATAACAAGTCCCCTGATCGAGTATAAAAAAGTCCCCACATCACATATAACAAAGTCCCCTGGTCGAGTATAAGAAAGTCACCTGATCGAGTATAACAAAGGCCCCTCATTGAGTATAACAAAGTCCATTGGTCAAGTATAAGAAAGTCCCCTGGTCGAGTATAACAAAGTCCCCAGAACGAGTATAACAAAGTCCCCTGATCGAGTATAACAAAGTCCCCTGGCAGAGTATAACAAAGTCCCCTGATCGAGGATAACAAAGTCCCCAGATCGAGTATAACAAAGTCCCATGATCGAGTATAACAAAGTCCTCTGGTTGAGTATAACAAAGTCCCCTGATCGAATATAACATATCCCCTGATCGAGTATAACAAAATTCCCCTGATCGAGTATGACAAAGTCCCCAGTTTAATTTTGAAAAAGTCCCCTGGTTGACTATAACAAAGTTCCCTGATCAAGTATAAAAAAGTCCCCTGGTCGAATATAACAAAGCCCCCTCATCGAGTAAAACAACGGCCCCTAATCGAGTATAACAAAGTCCAGTGATCGAGTATAACATATCATCTGATCGAGTATAACAAAGTCCTCTGGTCGAGTATAAAAAAGTCCCCTGATCGAGTATAACAAAAGTCCCTCATAGAGTATAACAAAGTCCATTGATCAAGTATAACAAAGGCCTCTCATCTAGTATAACAAAGTCCATTGGTCAGGTATAAAAAAGTCCCCTGGTCGAGTATAGCAAAGTCCCCTGGTCGAGTATAGCAAAGTCCCCTGATCGAGTATAACAAATCCTCCTCATCGAATATAACAAAGTCCCATCATCGAGTATAACAAAGTCCCCTGCTCGAGTATAAGAAAGTCCCTTGATCGGGTATAAGAAAGTCACCTGATCGAGTATAACAAAGGCCCCTGATCGAGTCCAAAAAAGGCCCCTAATCGAGTATAACAAAGTCCACTGATCTAGTATAACAAAGGCCCCTAATCAAGTATAAGAAAAGCCCCTCATCGAGTATAACAAAGTCACCTGATCGAGTATAACTAAGCCGCCTAATCGAGTATAACAAAGTCCCCTGGTCGAGTATAACAAGGTCCCCTGTTCAAGTCTAACAAAGTCCCCTTATCGAGTATAACAAATTCCCCTTATCGAGTATTGCAAAGTCCCCTTATCGAGTATAACAAAGTCCGGTGATCGAGTATAACAAAGGCCCCTGGTCGAGAATAACAATGTCCCCTGATCGAGTATAACAAAGTCCCCTAATCAAGTATAACAAAGTCCCCTGATCGAGTATAACATATCCCCTGATCGAATATACCAAAGTCCTCTGCTCGAGTATAACAAAGTCCCCAGATCAAGTATAACAAAGGCCCCTCATCGAGTATAACAAAGTCCATTGGTATAGTATAAAAAGTCCCCTTGTCGAGTATAACAAAGTCCCTAATCGAGTATAACAAAGTCCCCTAATCGAGTATAACAAAGCCTCCAGGACGAGTATAACAAAGTCCCCTGATCGAGTATAACAAAGTCCCTGTTCGATTCTAACAAAGTCCCCTTATCGCGTATAACAAATTCCCCTTATCGAGTATAACAAAGTCCCCTTATCGAGTATAACAAAGTCCGGTGATCGAGTATAAGAAACGCCCCTCGTTGAGTATAACAAAGTCCCCTGATCGAGAACACAAAAGTCCCTTGATCGAATATAACAAAGTCCCCTGATCGAGTATAACAAAGTCCCCTGGTCGAGTATAACAAAGTCCCCTGGTCGAGTATCACAAAGCCCCCTCATCGAGTATAACAAAGGCCCCTCATCGAGTATAACAAAGTCCCCGGACTGAGTATAACAAAGTCCCCTGATCGAGTATAGCAAAGTCCTCTGGTTGAGTATAACAAGTCCCCTGATCGAGTATAAAAAGTCCCCACATCACATATAACAAAGTCCCCTGGTCGAGTATAAGAAAGTCACCTGATCGAGTATAACAAAGGCCCCTCATTGAGTATAACAAAGTCCATTGGTCAAGTATAAGAAAGTCCCCTGGTCGAGAATAACAAAGTCCCCAAATCGAGTATAACAATGTCCCGTGATTGAGTATAACAAAGTCCCCTGATCGAGTATAACAAAGTCCTCTGGTCGAGTATAAAAAAGTCCCCTGATGGAGTATAACAAAGTCCCCTGCTCGAGTATAACAAAGTCCCCAGACCGAGTATAACAAAGGACCCTCATCGAGTATAACAAAGTCCATTGGTCAAGTATAACAAAGTCCTCTGATCTAGTATAACAAAGGCCCCAGATCGAGTATAACAATGGCCTCTCATCGAGTATAACAAAGACCCCTCATCGAGTATAACAAAGCCGCCTAATCGAGTATAACAAAGTCTCCTGGTCGAGTATAACAAAGTCCCCTGTTCGAGTCTAACAAAGTCCCCTTATCGCGTAAAACAAATTCCCCTTATCGATTATAACAAAGTCCCCTTATCGAGTATAACAAAGTCCCCTGATCGAGTATAACAAAGGCCTCGTCGAGTATAACAAAGGTCCTGATCGAAAGCAAAAGTCCTTGATCGAGATATAACAAAGATCCCCTGATCGAGTATAACAAAGTCCCCTGGTCGAGTATAACAAAGTCCCCTGGTCGAGTATCACAAAGCCCCCTCATCGAGTATAACAAAGGCCCCTCATCGAGTATAACAAAGTCCCCGGATTGAGTATAACAAAGTCCCCTCATCGAGTATAGGAAAGTCCTCTGGTTGAGTATAACAAAGACCCCTGATCGAGTATAAAAAAGTCCCCTGATCGCATATAACAAAGTCCCCTGGTCGAGTATAAGAAAGTCACCTGATCGAGTATAACAAAGGCCCCTCATTGAGTATAACAAAGTCCATTGGTCAAGTATAAGAAAGTCCCCTGGTCGAGTATAACAAAGTCCCCAGATCGAGTATAACAAAGTCCCCTGATTGAGTATAACAAAGTCCCCTGATCGAGTATAACAAAAGTCCTCTGTGGTCGGTATAAAAAAGTCCCTGATGAAATTATAACAAAGTCCCCTGATTGAGTATAACAAAGTCCCCAGACCGAGTATAATAAAGGACCCTCATCGAGTATAACAAAGTCCATTGGTCAAGTATAACAAAGTCCTCTGATCTAGTATAACAAAGGCCCCAGATCGAGTATAACAAAGGCCTCTCATCGAGTATAACAAAGTCCCCTCATCGAGTATAAAAAAAGCCGCCTAATCGGTATAACAAAGTCTCCTCTTCGAGTATAACAAAGTCCCCTGTTCGAGTCTAACAAAGTCCCCTTATCGCGTATAACAAATTCCCCTTATCGAGTATAACAAAGTCCCCTTATCGAGTATAACAAAGTCCGGTGATCGAGTATAAGAAACGCCCCTCGTTGAGTATAACAAAGTCCCCTGATCGAGAAAACAAAAGTCCCTTGATCGAATATAACAAAGTCCCCTGATCGAGTATAACAAAGTCCCCTGGTCGAGTATAACAAAGTCCCCTGGTCGAGTATCACAAAGCCCCCTCATCGAGTATAACAAAGGCCCCTCATCGAGTATAACAAAGTCCCCGGATTGAGTATAACAAAGTCCCCTGATCGAGTATAGCAAAGTCCTCTGGTTGAGTATAACAAAGACCCCTGATCGAGTATAAAAAAGTCCCCTGATCGCATATAACAAAATCCCCTGGTCGAGTATAAGAAAGTCACCTGATCGAGTATAACAAAGGCCCCTCATTGAGTATAACAAAGTCCATTGGTCAAGTATAAGAAAGTCCCCTGGTCGAGTATAACAAAGTCCCCAGATCGAGTATAACAAAGTCCTTTGATCGAGTATAACAAAGTACCCTGGTCGAGTATAACAAAGTCCCCTGATCGAGGATAACAAAGTCCACAGATCGAGCGTAACAAAGTCCCCTGATTGAGTATAACAAAGTGCCTGATCCAGAGTATAACAAAGTCACTCTGGTTGAGTATAACAAAGTCCCCTGATCGAGTATAACAAAGTCCTGGTTGAGTATAACAAGTCCCTGATCGAGCATAACAAACTCCCCTGATTGGTATAACAAAAGTCCCCTAATCGAGGTATAACAAAAGGTCCCTGATCGAGTATAACAAAAGTCCCATGATCGAGTATAACAAAGTCCTCTGGTTTAGTATAACAAGTCCCTGATTGAGTATAACAAAGTCCCTGATCGAGTATAACAAAGTCCCCAGATTGGTATAACAAAAGTCCCCTGATTGAGTATAACAAAGTCCCATGATCAGGTATAACAAAAGTCCCTGATCGAGTATAACAAAGTCCCCTGATCGAGTATCCTATAAAAGTCCTCTGGTTGAGTATATAAAAGTCCCCTCATCGAGTATAACAAAGTCCTCTGATGCTAGTATAACAAAGCCCAGTGGACGAGTATAACAAAGTCCCCTGATCCGAGTATAACAAAGTCCCCTGATCGAGTATAACAAGTCCCTGGTGGAGTATAAGAAAGTCCCCTGGTCGAGTATAACAAAGTTTTCTAATCGAGCATAACACAGGCCCCTGGTCGAGTATAACAAAGTCCTCTGATCAAGATCGAGTATAACAAAAGTCCCTAATCGAGTATAACAAAGAGTCCCTGATTGAGTATAACAAAGTCCCTGATCGAGTATAACAAAGTCCTCTGGTTGAGTATAACAAAGTCCCCTGATCGAGCATAACAAACTCCCGTGATTGAGTATAACAAAGTCCCCTGATCGAGTATAACAAAGTCCCCTAATCGAGTATAACAAAGTCCCCTAATCGAGTATAACAAAGTCCCTTGATCGAGTATAACAAAGTCCTCTGGTTGAGTATAACAAAGCCCCCTGATCGAGTATAACAAAATTCCCCTGATCGAGTATGACAAAGTACCCTGTTTAATTTTGAAAAAGTCCCCTGGTTGAGTATAACAAAGTTCGCTGATCAAGCATAAAAAAGACCCCTGGTCGAATATAACAAAGCCCCCTAATCGAGTATAACAAGCCCAGTGATCGAGTATAACATATCCCCTGATCGAGTATAACAAAGTCCTCTGGTTGAGTATAAAAAAGTCCCCTGATCGAGTATAACAAAGGTCCCTCATTGAGTATAACAAAGTCCATTGATCAAGTAAAACAAAGGCCTCTCATCTAGTATAAAAAAGTCCATTGGTCAGGTATAAAAAAGTCCCCTGGTCGAGTATAGCAAAGTCCCCTGGTCGAGTATAGCAAAGTCCCCTGATCGAGTATAACAAATCCTCCTCATCAAATATAACAAAGTCCCCTGTTCGAGCCTAACAAAGTCCCCTTATCGAGTATAACAAATTCCCCTTATCGAGTATTACAAAGACCCCTTATCGAGTATAACAAAGGTCGGTGATCGAGTATAACAAAGGGCCCTGGTCGAGTATAACATTGTCCCCTGATCGAGTATAACAAAGTCCCCTAATCAAGTATAACAAAGTCCCCTGATCGAGTATAACATATCCCCTGATCGAATATACCAAAGTCCTCTGCTCGAGTATAACAAAGTCCCCAGATCAAGTATAACAAAGGCCCCTCATCGAGTATAACAAAGTCCATTGGTAGAGTATAAAAAAGTCCCCTTGTCGAGTATAACAAAGTCCCTAATCGAGTATAACAAAGTCCCCTGATCGAGTATAACAAAGCCCCCAGGACGAGTATAACAAAGTCCCCTGATCGAGTATAACAAAGTCCCTGTTCGATTCTAACAAAGTCCCCTTATCGCGTATAACAAATTCCCCTTATCGAGTATAACAAAGTCCCCTTATCGAGTATAACAAAGTCCGGTGATCGAGTATAACAAAGGCCCCTCGTCGAGTATAACAAAGTCCCTGATCGAGAAAAAAAGTCCCTTGATCCAGACCGCAGGTCCTAATCAGGTATAACGAGGCCGCAAGTTAGTGTAACGGCTGTCCCCTGGTCAAGTGTCACAAAGCCCCCCCTCGCCAGCAGTGCAGCAAAGGCCTCATCAGGTATAACAAATCCCTCCTCATCAGATATAAAGTCTACATCATCGAGTATAACATGACCCCCTGCTCCGAGTATAGAAAGATCCTTGATCAAGGGTATAAAGAAAGTGCACAATTGGTGTAACAAAGCCCCTGATCGGTCAAAAAAGCCTATTCGAAGAACAACAAAGTCCACTGATCAATATAACAAAGGCTGGGTCCGTGCCAGAAAAATGCCTCATCCAGGTATAACAGTCACCTGATCGGAAGTACTGCGCTAAGCCGCCTAATCATGGGTATATGAAATCCCCAGGTCGGGCCTGTAAAGTCCCTGTTCCAGCCTATATACGAAGTCCACCCTCTGAGTATAACAAATTCCCCTTTTCGAGTATTACAAAGACCCCTTATCGAGTATAACAAAGTCCGGTGATCGAGTATAACAAAGGCCCCTGGTCGAGTATAACAATGTCCCCTGATCGAGTATAACAAAGTCCCCTAATCAAGTATAACAAAGTCCCTGATCGAGTATAACATATCCCCTGATCGAATATGCCAAAGTCCTCTGCTCGAGTATAACAAAGTCCCCAGATCAAGTATAACAAAGGCCCCTCATCGAGTATAACAAAGTCCATTGGTATAGTATAAAAACGTCCCCTTGTCGAGTATAACAATGTCCCTAATCGAGTATAACAAAGTCCCCTGATCGAGTATAACAAAGCCCCCAGGACGAGTATAACAAAGTCCCCTGATCGAGTATAACAAAGTCCCTGTTCGATTCTAACAAAGTCCCCTTATCGCGTATAACAAATTCCCCTTATCGAGTATAACAAAGTCTCTTTATCGAGTATAACAAAGTCCGGTGATCGAGTATAACAAAGGCCCCTCGTCGAGTATAACAAAGTCCCCTGATCGAGAAAAAAAAGTCCCTTGATCGAATATAACAAAGTCCCCTGATCGAGTAAAACAAAGTCCCCTGGTCGAGTATAACAAAGTCCCCTGGTCGAGTATCACAAAGCCCCCCTCATCGAGTATAACAAAGGCCCC